>NC_133658.1:96212014-96431414 GCF_037893015.1 Macrotis lagotis | reverse complement strand
AGCAGTGGATGACTTTGGAGTCTTCCATGTCTAACCAAGCTTCCTGCTTCCACAACCTCCATGACTGATTGAAACAAAATGTTCTCATCTGCCCTAGGGGAAGTTTTCACATGTTTGGGGTAAACACCCGATTAATTCACAGACAGGTTTGAGATCCAGCAATTATCTCAATTCACACAAAGTAAAGAGACCCTAAAGATGTCCTCCCCCCACACCACTTGGATGGATCTCCTATATCCAATGTATAATAGTATAATGTATAATGTACAATAAGAGTCAAAAAGAAATGATAAGTAGGGATGGATTGTGATATGAAAAGAGTAACCCCATTTTCAGATCCATTTGAGTATTAAAATTAGGAGAGCTATGAAAAGAGATCAGGGCTCTAAAATTCCAGGTGGGAGGAGGAATGTTAGTGGTCACCATAATTTCAAATAGAATAATTTCAAAAGAAACCAATCTTTGGCCAGGCAATTGTCAGATTAGGGGGAAGAAAAGGAATAGGAAAGCAAAAAGATAGACCAGTAAAATAACCAGTAGGGAGGTGTGCTAGAAATATCACATTGCTAGAAGTCAGATGAACTAGATTCTATCTTGCTCCACAATTAATTAGCTGATGGACAATCAGAGCAAGTCATTTCATCTCTTTCTGAACCTCAGCTTTCTCATATGCAAAATGTCATTACCTACCCTCTAGGTAGGTCAGAGAGTTTAGCATAGCTGTTGTCTGACATATAGTATGTGCTAATAAATGTTTTTTGACTTAATTGATCAAGAGTAAGAACCAAATGAGAAAATGAATATAAAAGTGCTTTAGAAATACTATGTTCATATATTATCACACTATTATTATTAGAAACATTGTAAATATTTTTCTTATCCCTTCAGCCTCTGAAGAACACTTTATCCGGGAACCTTTCCATGGAAAGGAGAACTATGAAAGAAAAGGCATTTTTGCTCGGGCAATGGGATTGGGCCCAATTCTGTTTTCTGCAGCTATACACCTTTGCCAGATAGAACCCCACTATTATTCTCTTTGATTTCTAAAGAGATAAGCAGACAAAAGCAACTTCCCCCTGATTCCTTTGACCTCACAATTGTTCCCTAGATGGTAGATTTGACTTCAGATCACTGAAGATATTTGCTACCTTAAACAATGACATTATTTTAAAACCAAGCAGAGAAGGAAACTTAAAAAAATCTCCTCTTCAATGTATTACTTATGTCCTCATTTGTAAAATGAGGAAGCTGGTCTACATGACCTTGGTGTTCCATTCTAGTTCTAGATCTAGGAGTCTTCCCCTTGGATCAGGAACATCAGCAGCTAATCTTTGAGGATTGCAAAACAGTCTTGTGTCCAACTCTTCCAGTAATGAGTACCGTCCTGCCAGATCTGCTGAGTTTTCTTTATTTCCATCATCTTCTTCTCCTAATACTACTGATGAGGAGAAATATCTGTCTAGCTTTTTAAAATTTAAGAAAATGTCATTTGAGCCTGGCTGATTTTTTCTGAAGACTCCCTCAGTAGCATGGGTCCTAATCAGATGCAAGGGAATCTTCAGTTATTTAATGTAACTTCATTATTAAATGTAAATTCACTGGCATAAGAGCAATCTTAGCTCGTCCATTTATCCCTCCTCTAGCTTCTTGCCTCTCAGCCTTCCAAAGTGAGTACCTGACCCCAATTACATAGTCGGGGTGGGGTCCCACTTTTATCCACTTTTCCCTAGCTCTTTCCTTCATAGGAAGTGGAAAAAGACTAAGTTTGACCTATGATTAGTCTAATTGAGTCTAAACTCAGTCACTTTTTATAGCTGTTTTCCTTTCTCTCTTTCAGCATTTTCACCTAGATCTTTGTTTTTCAGCCTATCCTCAAGCAACTTATTATCTCTCCAGAAAAAAAGTTTAATCTGTGAACTTTGCAGGTTTGAGAAATAAAAATTCTGAGTTTCCCCAACTCTAGGGCCAGTTGTGAGTTTTTCACTTTGAAGAATCCTGATCTTTATGGTGGCTCCACTCATTTCCCCAGCAGTACTACTAGTACTGATTCACCATCAATAGGAAATATATTCTTGGTTGTGTCTTTGAAAGTGAGGATGTGTTATGTTGAAATATTCACATTCTCTTACTTACTGCTCCTATAACCTATGGCACACATCTGTGGAGCAGCTGGTCAGCTTAAGGGCCCAGTCTATGGATTGGAAATGGTCTTTTTCTGGTCTTTTCCATCCCTCCTATAGGATTTGAACCCTTAGGCTGATTGCATCAGCCTGGACTCTAACCATCATAGAACCCAAATGACTTCCCCTGAATTCATACAGTGACTGACCCTTTAGCAGGCTAGATAAACAGTCATGACCTGTTCTGGCAGTTAATTTGCTGTCAGGGGTCAAGTGCATTGCAGCCTTCTACAGAATTTCTAAAGGCCACTTCAAAGACAATCATATAGCTAAACTGTCTTACAAAAGTATTTAATGAGCATCTCCTTGCTAGTTCTATAATGAAGGGAGCTAAGATTGACCTGCTCCTAACCTTTCTTAAATTCAGACCTATAATTAAGTGACAGATTAGAAAGCCAAAAGAGACTGTGGAATCACCCCTTTTGAGGGATTTAAAAACCATTCTGGGATCCATCCTAAAGTCTTCTGCCTAGCTGTCGAAGCCCTCTATAGCCCACCCCCTCTCTGTGGAACCAGTTTTTTTTCTTCAATGATTTCCCAATCGACATAATTCTTCTGCTCCAGTCAGACAGGTTTTGCCGCTGTCCCCCAAACATAATGGGTATTCTTGTTTCCATGTCTTCACTCTTGTCTTTCCCTCTTCCCCCTATCCTTGAAAATTCAACCCAATTCCCACCTTTGCAATGAAACCGACTCTAGATTTCCCTGAATTCCTATAATATTTAAAGTCTATATTATTCCATTTTTCTCTTGATATCAGATATATTCCAGATTACTGTTCTAGATAAACTTGTCCTATTTCTCCATTTAGAATGTAAACTTCTTGAGGACAAGTTGCTGTCTTATACTTCTCTTTTAACCTACAAAAGGGACTAAATTGCAGTGGGCATTCAATGAAGGAAGAGCATGGGATTTTTAGCCAGAGAATCTAGATTTAAATATACTCCACTTGTATCGAGTAGGACAAGGAACTTAACTCCTCTAAGCTTCAGTTTTTTGATCTATAAAACCAGTGTTCAGTTGATTAAACTCTAAACTCCTTCCACCTCTAAATCCTATAGTTGGTTATCTGTTAAGCTCAAGACATAAACTCAAATAATTTGATTTAACAGATGAAGAAACTGAGGCTAAGAGGGGTTACATAACTTGCTCAGGATAACCCATGTACTGAGTATTGAAATGGAATTTAAATCCGGCTCTACCTGACTCTCAAGACAAAACACCAATATATAAAGAAAATAAACACATTGATGCCATATGTGTGCCTTTTGTATTAATCCAAGCACCCTGAGTAGGTTTGCATGTGACTTGTTATAGGTGGCCTGTTAAAGAGCCTAGAGAAAGTAAAGAATAGAAGGGGGAAGGGAGGGGTGATAGGGAGGCAGGAAAGCCAAGATTGTGTTCTTCTCCACATTTTCAACCTAATCTGCTGCTCAGCTCCACTGCCCAGTCTCCAATTCACACATCTGTTCAGCACTTGCCTGCAATCACTTAGCTTTTATTATTGAGCTTGTCACCATATTAATGTAGCCGTACATTTAAATTGATTGTAATTGTAAATTTCCTGGAAAAAAAACTGATTTTTGCAAGTACCGAATTAAACTGGTGTGCTTAAATTAAAAATAATTATGTAACTATACTCCCATATAATAACCTGGGCCTGCCTCCCTCACTTTCCGCCAAAAAAATAAGTGTTTTTCCATTAATGCATACAATATGTGGATTAATATTTCACAATTAAGGTCAATTTCCCATTCTAAAAGGATGGATAATTAACTAACTCTAACATGTAATCCCCTGACATTTCAATTAAATATGAAATTCCTTATCAACTTTATGACCTGAACTATCAGAGAACAAGTTAATGAGGCTTTTAATAAATAGAAATCATTTTTAAAAATAAATTGAAGTCCCCAATTGCATAGCTGAAGTTGTGTCTGTTTTCCTATTAAACCAACAAGGTTGGAATTTTGGAGGGTTCGCATGTAGGGCACAGCTGGGAAAAATCAGTAGCTCTTTTAGGACAGCCACAGACCCACCCAGAGGGATATAAGAGTGAACCAAGATAAAAGGTGGAGAAATGAAACCTAAAATCTATTCTACAACTAAGATTCCATGATTCCCTTTCCATCTATAGCTTCCTTGGTATGCTAAAGGACATTGGGCCACATCTGATTAGTGAGTTCTGTCCAGTCTCTAGCAGCAGCACCATCAATGGTTTGGAGAGAACCTTAATTTGAATCCTGATTCTATTTCTTGCTTCCGGTATAATATGGTGGGTCAAGTCATTGATCCTCTGTAGGCTTCCACTCCCTTATTTGTAGAAGGAAGGGCTAGGTTAGAAGATCTCCCAGCACTCTAAGAGATATGCTCAACTGGTTCTGATGACTAATTTAGCAAGAACAAAAAGGTTTCAATTTTATCTTATCCTTCCCAGTCTCCATGTTTGAGCAAAGCACATTTTGGACTCCCTGTCCCAATGTAAGATTGCTATATCTCCCCATCAGAGTTCCAAGGGTATCACTATTGTGGTATCACTAATTCCATTCATTCAAGCCTCCACTTGCAGTGCATTTCCCACTCCACCATTAGTCTTTAGTGTCTTGATTCCATTTAACCATTTAAAGCCAATTCATTTTCACAAAGGGATATCTCCAACTTATCTTCCACAAAATTGCTACATTAATATTCCTAAAACTCAGGTCCTACTATTTGCAGTAAACTTTATTGACTCTAGGATGAAATATTATTTCATTTTTACATCATCCATTTTAAGTGTTTTACAATATATATCATTATTTTACAAATAAGTGAATATACATATATTGGTTGGTTCTTGTCTTTCCTTATTAAAGACCAAAATGATATAACTATATTAGAGACAAGTTACAGTGTGTCCAAATGTAGTTGATCAGACCAATATGAGTTCAGAATGCTCCACCACAGGTCAGGCACAAATAATCCATGTGAATATGAACATTTATAATGAAGACCGGAGGGCTCAACCCTAGGGACACATGAATTTTTTTTTAGGTTTTTTTGCAAGACAATGGAGTTAAGTGGCTTGCCCAAGGCCACACAGCTAGGTAATTATTATTAAGTGTCTGAGGCTAGATTTGAACTCAGGTACTCCAGGGCTGGTGCTCTATCCACTGTGCCACCTAGTTGCCCCTAGGGCACATGCATTTTTAATGATTCTGCTTTGAGGTATGTAAAATGTAGGACACTGCTTTACATGTGTCAGTGTAATATGAATTTCTAGTCTTCTTACTATATGTCTTTTGATTGGCAATTGAGCTAAAATTCTCTCTCTCTCTCTCTCTCTCTCTCTCTCTCTCTCTCTACCCCCTAACCCTAACCCTAACTCTTCCCACCTCTCAGGTTAGACTAGTGAGACTCCAGCAACAAACAACCTACTTGAAAAATAAGTTTCTAGAGTTCCAGGGTTAGGAGTCCTTGCCAGACTTTGCCAACAGTCAGATCTGATGAAAGTGACCTGCTTGGCCCAACAAAGCATTGGTTCGTAACCAAATCAGAGCAACTCAACCACAACATCAACTGCTGAATTCAGAAGTAAGCTTGATGTTGTGGATGCTTTATAGCAAGTATTTTGAAGTTTAATCCACTATATCGAAGGGCTGTGGTGGTTAAGGAAGAGAGTGCCTCTCTGGCATTGAGGAAAAATTCCTGTTCTTATTATATATTTTCAATAAATTTCCTTTTGTGAAAGTTAGTGAACATTGATTGGTTAAATGATATCATCAGCTAATCACTGGATCAATCAATTATATAGGACAGATACTAACTAATTAATGATTGATATGGGAGAGAATACAACATAATAGTGGCTCAAACTGATAGCACTGAGGTACTTTTAGAACCCTAAAAGGTAAATATAGACAGTAAGCCATACTCAGGGGACTCAAATTCAATGTCATTGGGAGTTTGGAGGACAAGGGAGCTAATATGGTCATGCATACATTGGAGATAGATGTTAAATTTTTTTCTGGCAGTAAACAATTTTAAAAGTTTGGAAACTAGTTCTCTAGGGAACAAAGACATGAGTCCAATTTACTTGCAACAAAGAGATAGGTCACTTGGTGCCTTTCTGCTGAAAGGGATGCAGAATGCAACTTAGCTCTGTGTGAGTGTATGTGTGTATATGTGTGCGTGAAAAAGTCATCACTTTTCAACACTTCTTCCCTCCTCAGCAACACCCCCACTGGGAGTGGGGAATCTGCTTACATTTTCCAACACACAGGATTTAATGAATAACAAAAGCATGTTCTTCCGATGAAATAATTATAACCACATTTGTCCAAAGTAAATAACACAGTCTTTTTTTTAAAACCTAGAACTGGCTCCCAGGTTTTCATTTTGGGATCAGATGTGGAACTTATGTGAGTCCTTGGGAGACAAGCACAGAAACAACCATAGGCCCCAGTCTTCTAAAGAAGCTTTTCCCTTTCCTCATCTAGGGATGAAATGGTGGAACTGGCTCAGTTGGAGTAGTATGATGATTTAATAATCAATGAATGTTGTTATTCATGTTTCATTTTCAAAGAAGACCAATGACATCACAGGATGATGACTTGATTCACTGGTGAATTGGATTTAAGTGAGGCAGAGTTTGGAAAGTATGCCTCACTTTCTCTTCCAGAGTTCCAAGATAAACTTCCAGAGTGGCAAGACAAAAAATCAAGGTGCCTGATCATGGCCTAGAGATGCAGTAGATGACCTTGGCATCTTTGATGCCTAACCAAGCTCTAAGCCCTCATAGCACCTGCTTCAGATAACTTTATAATCATTGGAACAAATTGTTTGCATCTTCCCCTTCTGCTGAAGAAGTTTTCATATTCTTGGGATAGACATCCCCTACCTCACCAGTGAGTTACTCTCAACCTGGTTTAGCCTGTCTGCCAAGATGATTTTACAGATGAATAATTCCATGGTGAATAGTCCATGGTGAACTCCTTATATGTATATTCAATTTGACAAGTTTTACTTGAATGTACACTATATACTGGTCACATAGGAAGGGATACAGAGGAAAAAATAAAAAATAGTCCCTGCATTTTAAGGAGTTTATTGCTATTGGGCTAACACCATGCTTACACAAAAGACAAAAGGAAGGCAATCTAAGGAAATTAAAGAACACTACCAACTAATATTATAAGAAAGACACACATAGGAGGAAGCACCTGAAAGAAGAGAGAGAGAGAAAGAGAGAGAGAGAGACAGAGACAGAGACAGAGACAGAGAGAGAGACAGAAAGAAAAGAAGGAAGGTGGAAAGGAGGAAAGGAAGAAAGAAAGGAGAAAAAAGGAAGGGAATGAGAGGAAGAGGGAGAGAAGGAGGTTGGGAGAAGGAAAGGAATGAGGAATGGTAGGAAGGAGGGAGAGAGAAGGAAGAGGAGAGAGAGAAAAAAAGAAGGAAGGAAGAAAAGAGAGAAAGAAGAAAAGACCATAGTCCTTGTCCTCAAAGAGCTTATATTTTAAAGGAAAGATAGTGGATTTTTTTAAACTTTGTACATAAAGTGTGTGTGTGTGTAAGAGAAAGAAGAGAAAGGAGACAGACAGACACACATACACACACATACACACACACACACACACACACACACACACACACACACACACACACACATATACAAACACAGAATTTCAGAGAAAAGGTCCCAGAAAGGAGGAAGACTAGAACAGACCTCCTAGACAGTGGCTTTTATGCTGTCTTGAAGAAAGCCAACATTTTATGTAAATCTTCCCATGTTTATCTAAATTCTTCAACATCTTTTAAAATTTTATTTTCCTTTAAGGCAATGGAGTTAAGTGACTTACCCAAGGCCATACAACTAGGCAATTATTAAGTGTCTGAGGTCAGATTTGAACTCAGGTCCTCCTGATTCCAGGGCCTGTGCTCTATCTACTGCTCCACCTTGCTGCCCCCTTCAACATTTCTTTTAATGTAATAATATTTCACTACATTCTTTTCAATTTGTTTAGTCATTCCCAAATTGAAGGGAACCTACTTCCAGTTCTTTGTTAATGGTAAAAATCTTGTTGGGAATATTTGGCTATATGAGACTTTCTATCTTCCTTGGAATATGCCAAGTAGGGCCAGCTAGGTGGTGCTGTGGGCAGAGAACTAGCCTTGGAGTCATGACGAGTTCAAATTCAATGTCAGACACAGACACTGACCTTGGGCAAGTCATTTAACGCTGATTGCCTTACATCCAGGTTCATCTCTGGGCATCCTGATTCATATGTGAACCAAAGGAGAAAATGGAGAGACTTTGCAAAGCATCCCCTCAATCAAATCCATCCATAGGCATGGCATCACCTTTCTGATATCATTCTTCTTGAATGAAGGACAATCATCATCATGAAGGAAGCTAGGGAAGCTAGGGGCAAAGATGAAGAGGGAGAGCTTTCCAGGCAAGGGGACTGGGGGAGGGGGAACCAGACAAGGAAGAGAGGGAGGGGGAAAACAGACAGAGGAAATACATTGTTGGGTGATAGTGTTGTATGCCAGGAACAATAAATAGGCCAGTATAACTGGATTGTAGCTTTTGTGAAGGGGAGGAAAGTATAAGATTGAAAAGTTAGGATGGGCCGGATTGTAAATGTTGTATTTTAAATACCAAACACAGATTTTGATATTTGATCCTGGTGGTAACAGGGAGACACTGGAATTTATATGGGGAGGCTTGTCCTTGAACATCTTTTGGGGAACTGCATGGAAGATTTAACAGAGTGAGGAGAGCTATTAGCCCAGTAAGCAAGCTTTTGCTTTCTAGATGATGAGGTCCATACTGGGTCACAGGATGGGGGGTCAATAGAAAGGCACAGTGGCAGAAGAAATACAGAGTTCTGACAATTTGACTGGAATGAAAAATACATAAAGGGACATAATGATAAGTCTGGAACCATGAAGCAGAACTGAGTATGAAAAGCTTTAAATTTTAAGCTGGGAAATTTGGAAATCATCCTAAAAGTAAAAAGAAGTCAATAAAGATTCCTAAGCAGAGAAAGTATGTAACCAACTTTGGGCTTTGTTAGAAGCTTTGAAGAATTCCTTTGCTTAGTAAATGAACATGAAGCTATCACAGAATACCTACAAATGCATTGAATTAAGGAAAGGATCCCCCATTCCTGCAAGATGATCATCAAAGCTCCATATAGAAGATATAAAGTAAGCAGATTACACTGCATTTACTCCAAGGACTACGCTCCTTTTGGTGGGTCCTATATTTATATAGGTATGGGTTAGAACTGAATCTGCACTACATATTACTATCTAATCAAACTCAGAAACCGTTTTCAAGTCGATACTAACCATTGTCAGGAAAAGACTGGATTTCTTGGTTAGCTTGTGCACAAGATGATTACAGTAAGATAAAGGAGTGATTTTACAACTAAGATGTGCCTGTAGGATCTTCTACCTCAAGGATCAAGAGATGTCTGGGATTTCTTCCTAGGCCTATCTTTTATGTAAAGCATACAACAAGGACTGATGTTATGTGGTTGTGGTTTTAGGTAATCTGGAGGAAAGGACTATATCTGTATCTAAAGGTAACAAAAAAAATCAAGTGGAGAATGGTGTCATCAAAGAGGCTTTTCCTCAGATAAATTGATCACTTTCAGGGGGTATAGCTTTGAGGCTTCTTTCTCTACTATCAAGGAAGAACACTTGGGAAAAGAGACCCTCATGTGTTCTAATTCACGTGATATGACTTTTAAACAAAAGTATCCTGGCAAAATTAGCATGAAACATCATCTCTGTCCTGTAGATGAATTTACCTAAAGGTTTGTGAAATTTATCTCTAGTTTACAGTCTCTCAAATATTTCTATCTCTACTTCTATTTCTTTCTCCTAAAATTCATTCCTAATCTTCAATAAGCAAGCTCTTTAAGCAGAACAAAACATATCAAGAAAGTAGCAGTCCATTTTCCCCAACACAAATAATGTTGTCTTAATACTTCCACAATTACCAAAATCACTCTCTCAGAGACCCTACATGAGAACAGAAGGAGCAGAAATCCCCCCCCCCCCAAGGGCTTATCTTTCTACCATTCCCTGTAATTTTTCACCTCCTCCAGAGGCAGAAAATAGTTCTGTAGGAATGAGGTCCACACAGGCTAAAATTTTACCTCAATTTCAAGAAATTATATATTTTCCTTACTAGTACTCATGCATGTCTCTGTATGGTTATGAGATTGTACATGCTTGCTTGTATGTATGAACATTTGAAGAAACACAAACAAGAGTCCTTTAGCATTCTGCATTTGCTGATCAGGGAATGACTGCCAAATGAATGGTTTATACTGGAAAAGGCCTGGAGTATCTCACTATTTATATAACTATTCGGCAATGTGGCCTTTTAATTTAGTCCTCATTCCAAATGTATGACGTCTCCTTTTGACACCCTAGAAGAAATGCTTCTCAGATGGCAAGCAGGGTACAGAAACTCTGCACTGCAAAAGAAAAACATATAACCCTGAAAATGAAAAAGCAATTTAGGCCCTCATAGGAAATGCCTAAGCTTCAGGGGATGACGGTAAGTTCTAGCTACTTCATGTGAGCATTTATGAAGTGTTTCAGTCACTAAAATAACTCATTCTTATGGCTTCCAAGTTCACTCTAGGGCAACAGCAGGTCCTCCAAAAATGCACGAGAAGAAGTAAGGTTTGAAGCACAGATAAGAACTGAATCTGAACATGAGCATGGAATGGTAGCAAAGGCCATTCACTGAGTTCTAAGGTCACCCCATCCCAGCCACTTACTACCTGTATGGCCTTGAGTAAGTCAGTTCGCTTCTCTTGGCCTCATTTTCCCCATCTCTAAAAGAAGGATATTGGACTAGATAAGGTGAAAGGTCCCTTCCAGTTTGAAATCTGTGATCCTTTGTCCCTAGGATCTCTCCACTGTATCTCCACTGTACCCTACCTCTCCTAATGATATAGTCTCACTCTCTTGGCAATAAACTCAGACTTTTCTCTGTAACTCAATGCTTCTCTAAATACTGAAAAAAGTTCTCTGGCAACAGAGTTCACATAGCTGAATTGTTACGTCAGGTTCAAGAAACCATATTCTCCTTCCTTCTTGGTGTGTGTACAGGAGAGGTGGTATGTATGCCTGTTACAACAGGTTACCCTACTTTTTTCCAGTTGGTCCTGAAATAGGATTGCCTGTTGACCAGTATTTGGCTACCATGGTCAATATTTTATCATAGAAGTCTTCTAATTCATGTGATATTTGAAACAAATTCATGTGACTTTGAAACAAAAGTATCCTGGCAAAATTAGCATGAAACCATCTCTGTCCTGTAGATGAATTTACCTAAAGGTTTGTGAAATTTATCTCTAGTTTTCAGTCTCTCAAATATTTCTATCTCTACTTCTATTTCTTTCTCCTAAAATTCATTCCTAATCTTCAATATGACTTCCAGATAATGTACCCCTCAGTCCTACAGTCCTACTTTATCCTGACTTTACTCCCATGGAAGATTTGATCATACGGCTAACCAGTCCAATTATAAACTATCCTCTACCAATAATCCTTGGCCTCTTTATTCTGCATGAAATCTCATGACTCACAAATCCCTAACTCTGGGTTGCCCCTACCATATAGATTTTCCACCTCTCCTTGCTAAACCATGCTGGAGGAAGTCACACATGCTGACTGAGTCATAACTAGGGCAGGAAAACTGGGCCTTTGACCCAGGTCATCAAAATTTAGAGGGTACAATATTTTAAAATATTATTTTATTTCAAAAATTATTATATTTTTACTCCTTCAGAGCATGGAATTCAGAAAGAATAATCAGCTAAACTACAAAGTAGCAGGTGACTTGCTTTCCTCCCCATATCCACAATCAACTGTTTGTTAGGTCTTTCCTAGTCCTATCCGAACCTGCTGCCCCTTGATCTGTAAATTCCCCAGAATGGCCTCCAGTGTATTTAGATTTTCCCTGTGAGACAGTTTCTCTGAGTCTCTTCTTCTATGGTTGATTTGAGGGAACATTTATTGCTACTTGCCCCAGGCACCAAAATTACTATTTATGGTTCTGCACATGCTGACTGAGTCTACAACAAACATGTTATCTAATCTCAACTAGGCCATCACTTTTACATAGCAATGCTTTTATTCTCCTCTGATTGACAGCAGCTGTTCCAAACTTTTGCCTTAAGCCTCCTATATCACCCCCTCTCTGCCCCTTTCTCAATAGAAGACCTTACTTCATACTTTACTGAGAAAATCAGGACCATCTGTTTTGTGCTCCTTTTCCCCTTTTCAAAATCCTTCTTTATCATCCCCTTCTTTCTTTTAATCCAATCTCTGACAAAGAGATGGTTTTTGTCTTTGCCCAGGCCTTTCTACTGGTATGTTTGATCCCATCCTATACCCTCTAGTCTTCTCCAAGAACTTCTCTGATCATCACCTCCTTTCCTCTTCAGTTTTACCTGATTCACTGTCAAAATTTTGGAAAAATTTGAGACAACTGAGTTTCAAAGTCCTAACTTTAAATCCAGCCCCAGACACTTACTAACAATGTGTCCCTGGGCATTTCAGTGACTCTAGTTTCCTCTACTACAAATTAATATAATAATTTCACCTACCTCCCAGGGTTATTGTGAGAACTAAATGAAATAATATTTGTAAAGTACTTTGCAAGCCTTAAAGCACTATAACCATGTCATCTTTTATCATTATTATTTCTATTATTACTGCCTACAAACATATCTGGTTCTCCACCAACTTGGAATCATTAAGACCTGAGTTTTAATATCTACTCAGTCACTTAACAGATACATGGCCCAGGGAGATAATTTTATCCTTTCAGTGTTAATCTACTCTTCTGTGAAATGGGGAAAATGGTGACACCTACTTGATGATTATGATGGGATGATGATGATGAAAATGATGAATTTTAGAATGTTTGCTTGACCCAGTATTCAGGAGCAAATGAAACTGCTCCCCTTCATATTTTTATAAGAGAGGGACATTTCTAAAGGGAAAGCCAAAGAGATGATTTCCATTTGAAGGCTAGATCCCTGATCCTTTCCAAAATGTTATGAAATCCTCTCATCTGAGATGATGAATGATTATCAGTCTTGAAGTCAAACATTTTTAAAACTATTCCATGTTGCTCAGCAGTTCCATTTTTACCTGCCTTCCTTTTTTCCCCTTTTTCTCTACCTCCTTTTGCTTGTAATGTAATGTGCCATGTTACACCCCAGCAGTTAAAATTAAGTTGTTCTGTAAATATTAATCTTGCTAATGTCTAAATTAAAAACTGACATCACTCAGTTAATAATAGAGAAAGACCAGTTCCTATCAGTGGATTTGAATCAGCCTCATCTTCTAAGTAGGGAAGAATTTCAAACAGTTCAGATGATTTCCCTGAGACCACTGAGTCTTCAAAATACCACCTCTATCTGTCTTCTTTTAATCATGTCCTATATTGTGTGCCAACTTCTCTACCTTCTGACAAGAATTCATACTAAGGTGAAAGTGATTGATTTTGCTGCTACTACCTTGAGGGCTGGAGGCAATGTTCCTATTTAGTAGAAGACAATGGATTTCATCTCTAATGGTAGAACAACAGATAACAGCAGCAGCACAGTGTTAATCTCAGGGGCCTTAAAATTGTACCAACTGAGCACTTTTTTCTCTGCTGACTTCTAAAGCCTAGTATGTCCTTATGGAGATGGAAGCATTTTTATAAGAAGGTTGAGTCAGATAATAATCTGCTGTAGCAAAAATAAATAAGCAAGCAAACCAAAAAAATGTGAAATCAGGAAACTGTTCAAAGACAATTCATGCTTGTGAAAAATACCTTTTCTCTAATGCTGCCCAGATAAATCTCTGCTGGATTATCTACCCCAGAATATACCAGTTCCTTCATTATGAGGCAGCTTTGCTTCCACCTAAGACATGACTGAAGACAGTTTAACAATCTACATTTTTTTTACATATTTGAAGTTTTCTTCTTCTCCAACCTGTTCTTCTCCAGCATGGGGCTCCAGGATCCTTTCCTTGATTCTTATACAGTTTAAGAGTCATTCATGCTGGAAAACTGAGACTCTATGATGTCCTGTCAATGATTGATTTTTTCTTTGGGTATAACTGTCCTGTCACAGTATCTGAACCTTACATGTTGCCTCTTTTCTCCTGCTAGAGGTGGTGTGGTTTAGCAAAAAGAACATTGTATACAGAGTCAGACAATTAATTACAGAGGGAGGGGGACTTTCTAGCTGTGTGATCTTTAGTAAAACTTTATTTACCTCAGCTTCAGTTTCCTCAGTTGTAAAAGGAAAGGGTTAGGGATTTGGTAAACTCTCAAGTCCCTTATGCTTCTAAACTCTAATGACTTTTTTCTTGAAGATTTTATTGTCCACTGTGTATCTCTTTACAAAAGTGAACAAGAGAAGAGATAACTCAGTCAGAATGAATTTCTTGTGATCAGTCTTGGGGGTAAGAGGTAAAATCTGATATTTGAAGATACTGGTGAAAAGTGAAAGCATAGTTTTATCTAGAGAATTTGCTTATCCTAATGCCTTAGGAACTTGAACTCATTTTCTCTCCCATCTTTTTCACCCCTCTCTTCCTTCTTTCCTTCATCTCTTCCCTTCCTTTCCTATCCCTTTATTTTCTTCCTTTTTTCCTCCTTGTCTGCCTTTTCTTCCTTATTTCCTTCTTTGATTTCTTTCTTCTTGCCTTCCTTTCTTCCTGTCACCTACTTTTCTCTATTCCTTTCTGCCTGCTTGCATTCCTTCTGCTTCCCTATCTTTTCTCATTCTTCTTTCTTGCCTTTTCTTTCTTTTTTTCTCTTCTTTGCTTCCTTACTTTATTCTTTTTCATTTCTTTCTTATTTCTTCTTTCCCTCTTTTAGAGTGTAAGCTCCTCAAGGATAGGGACTGTCTTGCCTTTCTTTGCATTCCCAGCACTTAACCCAGTACCTAGCACATAGTAGGTCCATGTAGAGAAATAAGGCATACATGTGGTAGAAGGAATACTGGGTTTGACAATAGAGGATCTAGTTCTAGTTATCGGAATTCTTCTACTTACAAGGTCTCTTCATGTATAAAATGAAGATGAGATGGACTGATGACCACTTGGGTTTCATCCTGATCTAAATCTATGATACTTTGATTTTGAAAATAGAAAACTATGTATGGTTTAAAATTAAGTTTTAGAGGAGAACTGTAGGCCATAAATTGAGGCATTCTGAAGTAGCAGTAGAGTAGGATTCATAAAGGGATTCAAATACTAGACACTTATGTGACGTTCAAGGACAAATAACTTAGTCCCTCAGACAGTTTCCTAGGACTTATCTAATAGATTGATTCTTTGTATAGAATGGTTTTCATTTCTCTTGATGGAGAAAGTTTCTATACTGGTAATTTTCCACACTGACACTTCCAGTAATGAACATAAATAATGTAGGAAGTCAAAGAAGGGATCAGGAGTGATAAGAGAGGAAGTATGACTTCTTAACCACATGACATTGATGGATGGATAGGATTTGAATGAGTCAATAGATGGAGATAAAACTTTCTTGTTGGGTCTGACAAGGAAAGAACGTAAACAAAAAAGGAAGGTAGTTCCTACCAACATGTAATTTGGACTTTTAGAAAATATACCCAACCTTTGGTTCTCCATAATCCTTATGAAGTAGTCCTAGAGTAGCAGTAGAGTTTATGGAGAAAGGGAATGATATGCTCTGACATGGACTTTAGGATGATCACTTGGTACTGTGGTGAAGAATATGGGAAAAGACATAAAGTAAGAAGATTGACTAGGAGACCATTGCTGGAATGCAGGCAAGAAAGGATAAAGGAAGGTCTATATGAGTGGAGAGAAAAGAATAATTGCAGTGGATGCTGTGGTGGTAAAAGATAAGGCTTGACAACAGGATATGTGGGGTGAGACAGAGTAAGGAACTGAGTTTAATACCGTTAGTGAACCCAGTTTACTTGAGGTGTAATTGTATACTCAAAGAAAGGAGGATATTTGGCAGAGGAGCAGCTTTGGAGTGAAAAATGATGTAATGAAATATATGGTACAGATTACAACTCAACCTACTCCTTCTATGGGACTCACTCAAACTTACCAACATTAGTATGGATACATTGGGGGCAGGGAGAATTTTGTTTGCATAGCTATTGGCATGTGTGTTTGGACAATTAGGTTATAATAACCCTGAAGGACTAAAGTTCAAATGGAGAATGATATTGAAAGCTTCTAGCATAAGAAGGAATGATAGAAGGTGAAAAAGGAAGTGAGATTATTTTGGAGATAAGCCTCAAGACTGACCATCATGTGTAGGTTGGATTGCAACCCATATTTCTCCCATCCAGTTGGTTACTCTTGAGGTCCTGCAACAGCTCATTTGTGCTTATACCACAAACTACTAAGGATATAGGACTCTCACTTTGGAGACCACTGAACTAGGGGGATGACTTGAGGACACTGGATCCTTAGGGCAAAGAAAGGAGGGATTCAAGGAGGTAGAAAAAGACATAAAATGATGATGAAACAATGTCAAGATTTTACTCACTGCAGAATTTTAATGAAACCTAACCTTGCTGACTAGATTACATAAAGAAGGGAAGGGAATAAGTATTTATATTGGGATCTTATTTCTAAGGTGATAGTTGAATTATTTCAATATCTATTTTGCCCTCTGATTCCAGGATATTCCAGGATATTATGGCAGTTTTTCTTGATAATTTCCTAAAATTATTAATTTCCTTCCTCTCTAGGTGCTCCTTTTGATTATGGCTTTCAGGTAATCCAATAATGATTCTGACAATGTCTCTCTTTAACCTATTTTCCATGTCAATTGTTTTTCCCCATGAGGTATTTTACATTTTCTTCTATTTTTTCATTCTCTTGAATCTGTTTGATTGATTCTTGATATCTCATACAGTCATTAACTTCCACTTGCCCAATTCTAACTTTTAAGGAGTTGCTTTTCTCAGTTAGATTTTGACCAATTTCCATTTAGCTAATTGTACTTTTAAGGACTTGTTTTCTCTAATGGATTTTTGTCTCTCCTTTTCCTTTGACCAATTCTACTTTTTAAGCAGCTGTTTTCTGGCAGGTAAGATATCTAGACCATGATATGCAATCTCATTCTTTCTTATGTTGTTTTCTAATTGCTTTGAGTCTTTGTAAATATTTTGAAGGTAGGAACTATATCTTAGACTTGTCTTATGGCAGTGCTTGATTCTCCATAATGCATTGCAAAAAGAAGCCATTTGATGCCTTGGATAGAGTGAGCAATAGGTAGCTGGACCTGGGGTCAGGAAGACCTAAGTTCAAACTGAACCTCAGGTATTTACTGAGCTGTGTGATATAAACTTACCTCACTTTACTCATCTGTATAATACAAATAGATCTCCTACCTCCCAGGTTGTTGAGAGGATAAAATGAGATAAAATTTGTAAAGCTTCACAAACATATAAATGTTTTCCATTATTATTATAATTAAAGATATCTGGACCTAGTTTTAAATCCCTTGGGCATGGTACTTAATATGTATGGGCCATCTGCAAAGTGAGATTTGGATGATATGACCCCTAAGGATCCATAAAATTCTAAATTTATTAACTGATTGTTGTACTGATGACTGAGAAAGGATCACTAAGTAGTCTGGTCTTGGGATGGAGATCTTCTCTTTGAATTTCTCTGAAGAAACCTCACTCTTCTAGAAAAATTTTGATAGGGAACAGATTTAAAACATTGAAATAGATATAAATTCAATCTTTTCTCTTCTCATTTTATAGCTTTGAAAAAGCTGAGGGAAATGGGGCTTTCTTATCTTCTCTTAAGCAGGAAATTCTGTTCCATTCCATTGAAAACAATTTTGCCCAATCTATGCAAAATACAAGAAAAAAATGTTAAAAAAAGAAATACAATCCTTGACCGCTAAGGTCCATGATATCTGGATATTCTCTTCAATCTGTCCATGTCTTTTAATTCTATTCTCTATTTATGTGTATGTCCAAATGCAAGAATCAAGCAATCAATTGACAAGTATTTAAGAGCTTACTATATGACAAACATTGTGTTGGCATTGGGTACAAAAAGATGAAAATGAAACAGCCCCTGCCCTTAAGAACCTTACATTCTATTGAGAACTTTATACTGGCACCCTTCCTCTAAGTCTTTTAATATTCCAAGAGCAAAGGGGCAACACTTGGGCTCTTCATCTCTTATCTCTCATTCTGGATGTATATATATATATATATATATATATATATATATATATATATATATATATATATACATATATATATATATACCTTTTTCGGTGCTTTTCTCACTTTTTTCTTAGGTTTTTGCAAGGCAAATGGGGTTAAATGGCTTGCCCAAGGCCACACAGCTAGGTAATTAAGTGTCTGAGACTGGATTTGAACCCAGGTACTCCTGACTCCAAGGCCAGTGCTTTATCCACTATGCCACCTAGCCGCCCCCTTTTCTCACTTTCTACATGATATGTGTTAGTCTTTTCACAACTTGTTAAGCCATTGCCCAATCAATGAGCATCCTCTCAATTTCCGGTTCTTTACCACCACAAAGAAAACTTCTATAATTTTTGAGAACATATAGGTTATTTTCCTTTTTGTCTAATCACTTTGGAAAATGGACCTAATAGTGGTATTTCTGGATCACAGGATATTCAGTTTTATAATTCTTTGACCAGAATTCCAGATTGTGCTACAAAATGGTTGTTCCTGTTCACAGTTCCACTAACATTTTTATATCACTAATAATTCTTTTAAAATATAAATATTTTTATTTTTTAAGAAAGATTTTATTTATTTTGAGTTTTACAATTTTTCCCCTAATCTTGCTTCCCTCCCCCTCCCCCACAGGAGGCAGTCTGTTAGTCTTTACATTGTTTCAATAGTATACATTGATCTCAGTTGAATGATGAGAGAGAAATCATATCCTTAAGGAAGAAAAATAAAGTATAAGAGATAGCAAAATTACATAAAAAGATAACAGTTTTTCCCCCTAAGTTAAAGGTCTTTGGTCTTTGTTTAAACTCCACAATTATTTCTCTGGATACAGATGGTATTTTCCATCACAGATACCCCAGAATTGCCCCTGATTGTTGCACTGTTGTAATGAGCAAGTCCATCAAGGTTGATCATCACCCCCATGTTGCTCTTAGGGTGTACAATGTTTTTCCAGTTCTGCTCATCTCACTCAGCATCAGTTCATGCAAATCCTTCCATGCTTCCCTGAATTCCCATCCTTCCTTGTTTCTAATAGAACAATAGAGTTCCATGACATACAAATACCACAGTTTGTTAAGCCATTCCCCAGTTGAAGGACATTTAATTGATTTCCAGTTCTTTACCACCACAAACAGGTCTACTATGAATATTTTTGTACAAGTATGTTTTTACCCTTTTTCATCATCTCTTCAGGGTATAGACCAGTAGTGGTATTTCTGGATCAAAGGGTATGGACATTTTTGTTGCTCTTTGGGTGAAATTCTAAACTGCTCTCCAGAAAGTTTGGATGAGTTCACAGCTCTACCAACAAAATATTAGTGTCCCAGATTTCCCACATCCCTTCCAACATCAATCATTGTCCTTTCTGGTCATATTGGTATGTCTGAAAGGTATGAGGTGGTACCTCAGAGATGCTTGAATTTGCATAAAATATAAATATTTTTAAATAGTAAATGGCTCAGAGGTAAAGGAACACTAGTATTGGAGTCAGAAAGGTCTGAATTCAAATCTGACCTCAGATACTATCTGTATAACCTTGGGCAAGTCAAAGAAATGAAAACACCACAAAGGTGGCCTGAGACCAAAACCCCCTCATCTTATCAGTATGTGGTTCCATGGTAATTGATAAAAATAGTAGTAGCTTTGCTGTCAAATCTGTTTGATTTTTTATCTAATTGTTCTCCATAGTTTCATATAAAAAATGATTTACAGATTGCATGGCCTTTAACTGAGTCTCAAGTTATCTTTCTGTGAACTCTTTTCCCTTTAACCATTCTTCATTGTTTTGTGAGGAAACATTGCTCACATTTGTTCTCTGAAGCATTTTGCACTTTTGTTCAACCCAAGAATTTCCCTTGGCTGTGTTTGTTAATGAGATTAAGTATTTACTAGTTAAAGTGAAGGTGATTTCTGAGTTATTTTGGTCTTCTCACTGTGGCCATTATTTTACATAGTTTAAACTTTTGTAAAAATGATGATAATCAAAATAAACATTTTTTCTTAGCCTTTTTCTGTTTTCTGAATCAATATTCTATTTGAATACATCAAGTTGGAGCCTTATGATTATAATGGTACTGGGTTTTTTGTCTTTATCCTTTCTTTTATGCCCCCTTTTCAGTGTTGATTTTGACCTTTGCCCTAACAGGTTGGTGGTCTGACCGAAATGAGACAGCTGCTTCAGAAATGACTAGTCCATCAGTAACCAGTCATTTCCTGTCTCAAGATATTACCAAATTCACTTATGTGTGTTATGTTATTGAGTACTTTCAATGTCTAGTGACTTCTGAAACACTTCTCAGAGAAAGATAAAGGATGAACATGTGGAAGACATCTGATGTTTCCACAAGCTTCTAGTCTCTTTAATGTATTCTGAATCATATTGTCCAGCCTATCTTTTTTTTCCTATTCTCCCCCTGTCATCTTCACAATGAAGTCAGAAAATATCAATGTATTTGTTGACCGAGTTTGGAGGATCTTGTCAAGTGTAACAAAGAATTTTTCTACTTCTCCATCTTCTACAACAGATGTTGGCACATAAGCTTCAATTATCTTCATGGTGGTCTTTCTTGCTTATGCTCATCATGAGTACTGCAATACAAGACTGACCACATGTACTATGAAATGATGTTTTTTGTTGCTTTGTGGAGCACAACGAAACTAGCTCTGCCAATTACTTTATTTTTCTCTCCAAGGTGAACCTGTTAACCATCCTTCCACTTAACTATAACTTCCTTATGTTTTCTGGTTTCATTTACAGTGAAAATGTCAATATTTATATGGTTCAGTTCCTCCAGTAATTTATCAACTCATTGGGGTTGGACATAGATCTGACATTTAAAGTAATTAATGTTTACAGATGGTCTGAAAACCCTTTGCCCCTTTCCCACCACTCTGCTACTATCACTGCAAGAAGAAGAGGGACACAGAGAATTTAACTATTTCATATTTTTCTTTGCTTCATGACTTTTTATCATCAAACAAATTCAGCCACATCGTCTCCATATGAAGGAAGAGTGTATTCATGTTTACAAATCTCCTCCTGACATATCAGGTACTATCTATGGTATAAAACTATTTGAAACCTTTACATTTGGTAGAATCTTCGAAAACTGGTGTTAGACTAAGATTTGTTCCATATCACAATGAGGCACTAGAGCCTACCACATAAAAATACTTAATAAATGTTTATTGACTGCTTAGAAAAGAGATAAAAAAGCACAAGTAGTACCCAGTTCCCTTGGTCATGGACCCCCAGAACGCTACTGTGTACTTTGTGGCCCACACTATAGCCCATCATAAGCCCCCACTGAAGTATTGACTTCTACTAATTGGAAAAATGATGCACATTTTAGAGCAAAGACAGTTTTTTTAAACTATACAGTAATAGTATTACCACAGAATATCACAATCATCAAACAGTGGTATCATATAGAGCTGGAAGGAATGTCTTATCATCTTATTTTACAGACGAACCAACAGAAGCACAAAGAAGTCAAATTACTTGTCAAGTTGATGCAATCACTAAAGTATGTTTTGAACTCAAGCCCTCATAATTATTAATCTAACATACTATCCACTATACCATAGTTAACTCACTTTCCAATGAATTTACTGTCCCACAAATAAACATTTATTCTAGCAGCAACAAGGAGTTTGCATAAGGATCATCCATTGGACATATAAATATAAAGAATGTGTTGCCACACATTCATGGTGGTAACCACACTGCTGCAGAGCTACCTATGTCTTCTGGCTATATATCACTGTACTGCCCTCTGATGAGTCTTTTCTTTGCTGGAGGCTATGTGGATCCCTCTGGGTCTGGGTTTTACTTCTCTATTCTAACTTTTTTTCACCTACCTCCAATACCATATAATACTTACACATCATTCAAAGGGAATGCTATGGTTAGTAATCCTCTACTTGGAGGAGAGTGCCATAGCTCTCTGTTAGCTCTTCCAACTACTTGTGGCAACCACAGAGGAGCATTGAGCTTTCTAAGCTTCTTCCCAGTATATGCTTTATAAGGATTTTTTTAGAAGTTATGAAGGGGATTAGTAGAGAGGTGTCAAACTGAGGAAAAAATGATTGGCTGAAGAAACTGTTGAGGGACCTATATTAGGACAGAATTGGGTCATTGTATTCATTATATTCTATAGTTCATCTAAACCTGCACTGTTACTGATTATAATCCTTCTCAACTCTTTTTCTATAGATCTAAATCCTAGCCATGATACATGGAGGTTTCAGTTCACAATTACCTCCAAGGGAAACCTTTTATTTATCTTCCCCTAGCTGGTATTTTTAACTCCATTCATCCTGGCACTAGTCCTCACTGATTTCCTGGAGGTAGAAGGAGGTTCTTTCACTGTTGCATGTATACAAGTCTTGATTCCAAAACTAAATCTTTTCTCTTTTATTTTTCATAGAGATATGAACTGGAAGAGTAGAGTCTGCTGAAAAAATTTTCCACAGAATTGAATTCAACCAAATTTCTGCTTCGCCTGTGGCAAAGTTTGTAATATATGACCCACCAGGATTTTCACCTGAAAAGGTGAGATATAGATTAAGGAAAAGTTGGAGATGGTGGTAGAGTCAGTGGAATCATGCCCACTATTCATATGTTACAGTAGCAGCAAAGTTTATAAAATGTATAATAGACACATTTTTCCAATTAGGAATGCTCATTCAAAAAGGGAAGAAAACCCAACAGTAGAATTCCTTTAGTCCCTTTCCCCTATACCCAATATCCTGCCTTATTCCATGACTCCAGATAATCACTAAGGTAACTTCTAATTCTAAAGTTCTACGATCAGATTCCCATATGCCGAAAGGCCTGACTCTGTACAAAGACCCAAAGTTGCATGAACAATTCATCAGAACTGGTTTTCATCTTTTCTTAAAAGCAGAAGGAATTCAATCACTTGGGTAATTATATGACTGCCTGATATATTCATATATACTCGACAAATTTTAAAACACTGTAGTAAGATTGTAAGATGTAAAGGTGGGAAAATTTAGTCCATGGTCTAAAAGTAATTACATAGATAGATAGAGATAGAGATGGAGATAGAGATAGAGATAGAGATAGATAGAGATAGAGATAGAGATAGAGATAGAGATAGAGATAGAGATAGAGATAGAGATAGATAGAGATAGAGATAGAGACAGAGACAGAGATAGAGATAGAGATAGATAGAGATAGATAGAGATAAATAGAGATAGAGATAAAGAGTATAGATAGAGATAGAGAGAGATAGAGACAGAGACAGAGACAGATATAGAGATAGAGATAGAGATAGAGATAGAGATAGAGATGTAGATGTAGATTAGATATAGAGATAGAGATAGAGACAGAGACAGATATATAGATAGAGATAGAGATGTAGATGTAGATGTAGATTAGATAGAGATAGAGATAGAGACAGAGACAGATATATAGATAGAGATAGAGATAGAGATAAAGAGTATAGATAGAGAGAGATAGAGATAGAGATAGAGACAGAGACAGATATATAGATAGAGATAGAGATAGAGATGTAGATGTAGATTAGATGAGATAGAGATAGAGATAGAGATAGAGACAGAGACAGAGATAGAGATAGAGATAGATAGCGATAAATAGAGATAGAGATAAAGAGTATAGATAGAGATAGAGAGAGATAGAGATAGAGACAGAGACAGAGACAGATATATAGATATAGATAGAGATAGATAGAGATAGAGATGTAGATGTAGATGTAGATTAGATATAGAGATAGAGATAGAGACAGAGACAGATATATAGATAGAGATAGAGATAGAGATAGAGATAGAGATGTAGAGATGTAGATGTAGATTAGATATAGAGATAGAGATAGAGACAGAGACAGAGATAGAGACAGAGATAGAGAGAGAGATAGAGATAAAGAGTATAGATAGAGATAGAGAGAGATAGAGATAGAGATAGATAGAGATAGAGATAGAGACAGAGACAGATATATAGAGATAGAGATAGAGATAGAGATAGAGATGTAGATGTAGATGAGATGAGATAGAGATAGAGATAGAGATAGAGATAGAGATAGAGATAATTTGGAAAACAATACACAGAGAAGTAAATAAGGAGGTAATTAATAAAAAACAGTAATAATAGCATTCATAGCATCTATTATATGCCAGAGACCATGCTAAGGATTTTATAAATATTACCTCATGACAACATTGGGAGGTAATTCCTTTTATTATCCCCATTTTACAGTTGAGGAAACCAAGTAATAGAGGGTAAGCAACTTGCTCAGAGTTGCACAACTAGTAAGCTTCTGAGGCTGGATTTGAACTCAAGTCTTTTTGCTTTCAGGTCTAGAGTTCTATGCTCTTCACCACCTGAGCACTAACAATATATTTCATAGATAGCTAGATAGACAGACAGACAGATATATGTATGTGTGTATATCTAGTACTAACTCACATTTATGTAGTGATTTCCTGATAGTAATGCTATAAAGTAGGGACCAAAAGTAAGCTGTGGTCAGCAGACCATCATATGTTAAAATTTCAGTGTTAGCATTTACACCTTGAAAAATCAGCAAATGCTGCAAACCAGGACTCGATTTGTTTTGTTCATTACTAAACTAAGAAATTTATGGTGAAAATGTTAATACCATATTGAACCTAAAAATATGTCCTGTATGATTTTTCTGGCAATTATGAAATATTTACCTGACCATCTCTGCTAAGATACCATTTTAGAGATGGGAATAATGAGCATCATTCATGTACCCTTGATCATACAATTAAAAAACATCTAAGCTGAAGTTCTAATCTTGATCTTCTATGGTGGGAATCCACAAATGTCTATTTTTGAGCATACATATATGCTTATGTATATATTAATATGCCTTGTAAACATATTTTGGAATAAATATATGTGTGATTGATTGATTGATGATTGGTTTTCATTCTCAAAGAAGGACATGACAAGCACATGAAATGAATTTGAGTAAGAGGATGCTGTGCTAGGTCAACAGTCTCACTTTCTCCTCCAGAGCCATCTGGGTTCAGTGGACAGATATAGATCAGGAAGATTGGAGATGGCCCTGGAAGCAAGGCAATCAGGGTTAAGAGAGTTGCCCAAGCTAAAGAGGGTCGTGTCTGAAGTCAGATTCAAACTCCCATGGTCCTGACTCCAAGGCCAGTGCTCTATCCGTGCCACCTCACATTATGTATGAATTGTATTATGAGTCGTTTATATGTCTGGGTTTCTGCCTTTGTTTGGAACCCAAAGCCCAAATACTGCCATTGCCATGAGAGACACCACTCAAATAATATTGCAAACCCAATTTAAACCCTGATATCTTCTCTGCAACATAAGAAGACCTCATCCTATAAAATTCCCAGCATTGAATCCAGACCACAGTGGTCTGGATTCATCTGGAGAATTTGCATCTGTTCTTCCCAGAATCCAACTTTGGACTGATGTAACCAGTATTGCTCCCCTCTCCAATTTTTGCATAGATTCATACTCCTCCTGTCACTTGACTGGTTAGCTTTAGAATGAAATTTGCTATTTTTTTATTTTTTAAAAGCTCTTTATTGACTAAACTCACATAATTCTATTTGTGTCTTTTATGAGTAGTTGGGCAATCAGCCTATTTTGGAGAAAATGGCAGGTGGTATCTGTTATAGGATTCTAAGAATTACTATTCAAGGACTAGTGAGTCATCGATCAATATTCGTTTTAGGAGGTCAGAAATTGGAATTAAAAACTGAGGATTTCATCAGAGGGTTGTTTCTGATTATCCTATGAATTTCTACCCTTTCTTCTCATAGACTGAACCAAGTGAAGACTTTAGATCCTGGGTCAAATGGTCCATAAAGATAGATACAAAAAGACTTGAATGCAAAAGAACAAGGAACTGTAGGAACCTAGATTCCCAATTCAATGCTAGTTTTGTTTGTGACCAAATTATGAGATCTCAAGGAGCATTGCTGTTCAGTCATTATAGTTGTGTCCAGTTCTTCATGACCCCATTTGGTGTTTTCTTCTCAAAAATACTGGGGTGGTTTGCCACTTCCTTCTCTATCTTATTCTACAGAGAAGGAAATTGAAGCAAATATGGTAAAATGAGCTGCCTAGTGTCTAGGGGAGAATTTGAATTCAAATCTTCCCAAGTCCAGGTCTCAAATTCTGTCTGCTGTGTTACCTAACTGTCCACATGGAGAATACAAAGTCTATAAATAGCTCTATTATTGACTTGCCTCTTGTGCCTGAAATAACCATCTTGCTCACTCCTTTGGGTAGACACTAAAGATTCCACTCAAAAACAACTATATAATTTTGAAGAGTCATGAAGTTTCATTGACATATTTCTGTAGAGAGGCTATTAGAGGTATTCCTAACACTTAGAGTCTATGAGCATAAATATTTGTGCATCCACATAGGGAAAACATGAGAATGCATGTGCTTTCATACATAAAAGTGGATTGTGGAATATGTCAACATTTACATGTATGAGTCATATATAAATATATGAATAAATTGTTCAAAGATATAAATGTAGTTACATAGGTATGAAATTCATACATGTATTCACATACACACACACACACACACATACACAGCTGTGTATGTGAGATGCAAAGCCTTGTGACCCCTTGAGAAAGCTGCCGGCTTTCAGTTCCAGACATGGGGTATTGACTTTGGCAAGATATAGGTGAACTGAGGAGCAAGTAAAGTTTATAGAAACTGACATCCTGAGTCACTTAATAGTAGCTAAAAGGTCCTTAATAGGACGCTAATGATGAGGACTCTGATTGGACAAACATCTCATCATTTATTTTTCATGGCTACCCTAAGGACTCTACTGCTGGGGCAAGTAAGAGAGGGGGCAGCAGGGAAGCAGGAAGTGATATTTCCCAGTTATGAATTGTCAAAGGGCCATATTTCATGGATATGCTATTACAGCTGTGAAATGACCTTTTAAAGTGAAATAATAGCCCCAACCAACTTTTATTATCTTTTAATGAAAAGTCTTGCAGGCTGATATGCAAAGGTCACTGGACAAGACAATGTCCATTATATTATCCACAATTCTAAGAAGCAGACATTATCTACACCACCAGTTATTATAGGATCTTCAGAGAGGACTTACCTAATTGATACTTTCCCATAATGGTGGTCCTAGGCCAGAGATAGTGGTATTCTCTAAAGGAAAAATAATTAGGTAGTGAGATGGATAGTGTGCCAGACCTGGAGTCAGGAAGACACCTCTTCCTGAATTCAAATATAGCCTCAGGTACTTAGCCACATTACCTTGGGCAAGTTACTTAACCCTGCTTGCTTCAGTTTCGTCATCTGCAAAATTAATTGGAAAAGAAAATGGAATGAAAAGTCAGACGTGACTGAAAATGACTAAACAACCATAAGAGAACCAGTAGAAATTTTCCTACACAATGAATCAATATTCCTTGGTGTTTTAGATGAAGTACATGGAATCAGTTATAAATCTTGATCTTAGGGTGACAAAAATACACTTATTTATAGGGAATAGAAATGAGGAACTATGGGAATGAGATATTACATCTATCATGTTTGAAGCAATTTTACAAACACAGTCATTTGAATACTAATAAGAGTAAAAATAACTGCTAGCATTTACATGTGCTAAGGTTTGCAAAGTACTTTATTTATGCTATTTCATTTGGTCCTCAAAAAAATCCAAGAATAGATTATTATTATTATTATTATTATTATTATTATTATATTCATTTTACAGATGAGAAAATTGTGACTGAGAGAGATTAAGTGAGATGTCCATGATCACACAGTCAGTATTCAAACTCAGGTCTTCTTACCTCTAGGTTCAACTTTCTATCCATTTTTATTGGGAGAGGAGGGAAGAGTTCTTAGGAGTATATGGGAAAATAAATACCTTTTGTTCTTAAAAAAAATCATTAGTAAAACTTGAACTTCCCTGCAAGAATCACTTGCAATGAAAGGTTAAATCTCCATAAGTGAAGAATATATTCATAAAAATGAGGTCATGGATCCAGTGAAATATGAATTCATATTTTCTTTTTTAAAAAAATCTAATTTTAGGTTCATAACTTGAATTTAGGAGAGTTCTATTCAGAACAATAAAATATTTGTTGAGCTACTACTGTTTGAGACAACTAGAAAGATGAGAAGGGAACAAATTCCACAAAGTTATTAGTAGGTAGCCAGCTCTATATAACATTCTGTGGGGAAACAAGAGAGGACATAATTTATATTCAAGGATATTACCATCTACTTGAAGCAGCTAGATTTACATACATGAAAGGTTAAACAATAATACTCAACCTGAGTCTCAGTTTTCTCAACCACAAAATGAAAATAATAATACTTATAAAATCTAAATGAAGTTATGTGCAAGATACATTCCAAATTTGAAAATGATATTATATTTATGTTAGTTATCATTTTTAAAAGATAAGGAATATAAAGGAGGGTGGTGTACTCATCCCAATTAAATCATTTCTCCTTGGCATATTGAAATAAGTATATGCTTGGACTGCAATCCATCAACATGTTTTTATTAGGTACCAACTATGAGTTTACTTCTACTAAGTACTTTGGAGAATCCAAAAAAAGTGAAAGAAACAAAAAAAAGTTCAATTTCCTATGTCTGCTCTGTATCATTTGCCTTCTTAGGCAAAATTTTATTTATGTAATTATAAGAAATCTATGTATACACACATACGTGTGTAAAAATTGAAAACAAACTAAATGATAATAGGGAAATAGGAACAACATGTAAGTGGTCAAAGTTTATGAATAAAGAATTATCCAAAGAATTGCAAATCATTAAGAACCATATAAAAGAACATATAAGGGGCAGCTAGGTGGCACAGTGGATAAAGCACCAGCCCTGGAGTCAGGAGTACCTGGGTTCAAATCCGGTTGCAGACACTTAGTAATTACCTAGCTGTGTGGCCTTGGGCAAGCCACTTAACCCCATTTGCCTTGCAAAAACCTAAAAAAAAAAGAACACATAAAATCTCTTATTAATAAGGGCTTGGGTGGAGGGGGATGGGTTGTCAGTCCTGATATTATACCCAGTAAGTTGACAAAGATCATTATTAGATGGGGAACAGTTAAACTGGAGGGGTTGGGGAAAGATAAACAGACTAATGCATTGTTGGTGGAGCTGTGAATTGGTCTAACCATTTTGGAAAATTATTTGGAATTATATTAAGAAAAAAGAAAATGACTAAATTGCCCATACTCTTTGACCTAGAGATCCTTCTTCTAGGTATATGACCCCCAAGGAGGTCAAACAGAATAAGTTCACAATATATCAAAATATTTTTGGTGAACTTTTTCTAGCAATAAAAAACTGTATACAAAGTGGGTGCCCATCAATTGGGGAAAAGCTTACGATACATGAATGAAATGGGATATCACTATGCAATAAGAAAGGAGGAATAAAAGGAGACATGGGAAGTCTTTCTTGAACTAATGAAGAATGGAGTAAGTAGAAGGAAAATGATATATAATGACAACAACAATGTAATTGGAAAGAATAACATCAAAAAGTTTAAAGTAAGGAAGTAGCTAAATAAATAGTGATTTGTGCAATTACAAGAGATAAAAATGAATAACTTGACTTTTATAAAGCTGAGAAGCTTCTGCACAAACAAAATTAATATACCTAAGATGAGAAGAGAAATGATGAAATGGGAAAAATCTTTAAACTAAATTTTAATGTCAAGGGTTTGATATTCATTATACACAAATCATATATATGTATATTCAAATACAAACTATATATAGAAACATATCTCCATAATTATGCATAGATATGTAACCAAAAGCTGTTGTCCAATAGCTAAGGTAACAAATGGTATAAAATTCTTTCTCAACACAAGAACTGCATGAAAAAATGCCACAAATGAATAATAAAAAAGAAAAATGCAAATCAAAATATCCCTGAGATTAAACTTCATACCCTGAAAATTTGCAAACATGTCAATGAGAAAAGTCTATTATTGGAAGGGTTGTGGAAAGATAAGCTCCCTAACTATTGTTAGTGAAACTGTGAATTAGCATGACCATTCTAGATAGCAATTTGGAATTATGCTCATAAAATAAGTAAACTGTCCATATCTTTTGACCCAGATACTCCACTACTAGACATATCCCAAATGAGGTCATTGATTTTTTTAAGTCCCTATTTAGGCCAAAATATTCATAGGAATATTTTTGTGTGATAATAAAAAATTAGAAATAAAATAGATGTCCATCAATTGGGGAATGGTTAAACAATTGAATACTACTGTGCTATAAGAAATGACATATAAAGAATTCAAGGGAATATATGTACAATGACTACAACAATGTATATGGAAAGAACATATAATGAATGCTGTAAAATAATAATTTAGCAAGGTTCCAAAAAAGATAATACCCAAACCACTCCTTTGTAGAGGTGGGAGGTTCATGGGTATGGAGTATTGCATAAATTTTCAGATTTTCTCCTATGTATTGATAGTTGTGCTGATTTCTGTTTCTTGTCTGTTTTTCTTTAAAGCTATTATTTATCATATGGAATTTCAGGGGTGGCTAGGTGGCACAGTGGATAGAGCATCGGCCCTGGAGTCAGGAGTACTTGAGTTCAAATCTGGCCTCAGACATTTAATAATTACCTAGCTGTGAGGCCCTGGGCAAGCCACTTAACCCCATTGTCTTGCCCCCAAAAACTATTATATGGAATTTCTTTTAGTTATCTTTGCATTTTCTGAGCCTGGTACACAAGAGGAGCTTGTCACATAGTCAATAAATAATTGTTGACTGAATGCTAGAGAGTATGACTAAAAAAAGATGTTACTCATTGAGATCAAATAATTTAAACATAGTTTTTAATCAAACATTAGAAAGGAAAATTTTTATCTAACATTTCCAGATATTATGACAACTAAATTTCTCTGAAAGAACTCTGGTTTGGGATCCACCAAAGGCTTTTAGTAACTTTTCCTGCTTATAATTTCAAAACCAAAGACATAGGTAACATGCAGCCCCTATTTGTAATGGCACTAAATTGATTCATCCTCAATGATTCCAGTTAATTAGTTGGGAATTTCTTACACTACTGAGACACTCTAATATTTCCAGTCTGTCTATAGCTCCCTTTTAGCTTATTTTAACTTATGTTTCCATATGTAAATAGCTCATATTCCCAACTAGACTTTTGTAGGCAAAGATTAATTCATCTTTTTGAATTCCCTGTAGGTCTCAAACAGAGATGGAAGAGGACTACAGATATTTGTTGTTCAACTGATCATTTTGTTGACTAAGAACAAGTTTTTATACACATGTCATGTGCTTCCTGAAGTGATAATAGCCTTACACAGGCAACCTAAGAGCACCATATCATAATACAAAGAATCTCGGGGGCGGCTAGGTGGTGTAGTGGACAAAGCACCGGCCTTGGAGTCAGGAGTACCTGGGTTCAAATCTGGTCTCAGACACTTAATAATTACCTAGCTGTGTGGCCTTGGGCAAGCCACTTAACCCCATTGCCTTGCAAAAAAACCTAAAAAAAAAGAATCTGTACTTGATTTTAGACTTGGAGTCACAAGACCTAGGTTCTTATTCAAGTTTCTATCACCTACTACATATATACATATATATATATATATATATATATATATATATATATATATATGTCCCTAAACCTCAGTATCTTGAACTGTAAAATGAGTATATAAAGTTTATACTTTCCATCTCACAGAGTTGTTGAGAGAAAATTGGTCCTAAGAATACCTAAATGCAATTTATCATTACCTGATCATTTTCTCTATGCCTTTATTCTCACCCAAACCCCATCACAGCCAAACTATTTTATAATACAGATCATTGTTACCAGAGTTAGTATATACCTCAGGCCAGATTTCATTCCCCACACCAGAATAACTCTATAATGGAAAAGCCAAATTAGCCATGCCCCCATCACCAGTCTTATAGAGGGATTCCATGGCACAGTCAATTCTCCCATTAGTATCTTGTTTCTACCCAGTTCATTAAAATGTTCTTGTGCTGTTGCATATAAATTAATTAACACACATTCTTCTATAAGAGACAGCCATAAATTTTATTCTTAATTCACAGGGACAACAAAGTAAGATATTGGATTTCTGAGTTAAGAAGAATGCTGGCTTATAACCAGGCTTCTTGGAAAATGGAGAACTGGGTTAAAACTGTGGTGTTGGGAGTGCCCACAACCCTGGGTTGGGTGAAATGCCCTTCTCTGTTCTGCCAAGAGCAAAAACTAAACAAGGGAGAGCTCTATGGATGTTTCCCAGTGAGGCTTTATGCATCTTAATTAATGGTAAGAAAAATAAATACAGCAAAGAGAAAGATGTGCTCAGACAGGAATCCCTTCTCCCAGATATAGTTTTCACAGGTAATGAGGGGAAATGCCCATTTCTCACAGACAATCTGATCCACGAATTGCCCAGAGATTTTTTTTAGAAGTACAACTTTCGGAATTCAATTTAAGGCAATATCCCTCAGATTGGAAATGAAAACTGAAAGTGTTTCTTTCCTTCTTTTCCTAGTTCTGAAAAATTAAAGGTATAAGTGAGACTCAGGATCCTCTCTTAAAGAGCCCAGCCTTGACTAACGTCCACCTCAGACTATGGAATAGATTTTCTTACAGGGTAAAGGAATGGAGCATCAAGGTCCCTGCCATATCCTCTGAAGACAGAGAAATAGCTGCTATGAGTTGTAGTTCTTAGTATCCTCCCTGCCCTCTAGAAGCTACTGTGAACAATAAGCATATATTAAGCTCCTACAGTGTGTGCAGCCCTGGGCATTGTCTCACAGAGACAAGAGAAGGAGAAGACAGGTTTCTCAAACACCATGAAGCAGCTGTTTCTGTTTGAGGGGTGTGTGCTGTGTTTCTATGTGTGACTGACTTGGTCCGTCTGCATCTGGGGGTCTGGATGTCGCTGTGCCTACGTCATCTGGGTCCATAGTCCCACAAGCCCGGTGAGGAGCCGGGATCAGGACAAGTGAGCGGGATGGGGCATGCTAACCCAGATTCAACTCACTCCCATCTTCTGGAGAGGACAACCGCTCTGACTTTTCACAGCTAAGAGCTGCACCGTGGCTCTGTGACTCTTGCCCATAGTGAACTGCCCTCTTTCCTCCCCTCCCCAACCCTCCCAGTGGCCCAGCTGGGCCCTCTGGGTAATGTTGGGGGGAAAGGTGACTAGGGCAAAGCTGAGCAGGAGATGAGTGGGCTGACGAACCCACCTGTGCTCCCAAACCCACAGGCTGCTCCCAGGCTATAGCAAAAACACTGCCAATTCCGAGCAGGAGCCACTGCCTCCACTGATGACTGGAAAGGCTAGCCAGAGACACAGCGGGCAGGAAATGATGCCGGCCAGATCTGGAGCCCAAGGGCCAGTCCTGAGGGAAGGAGAGCTTGGTCTGTGGATCTGCTGCTCTGCCCCCCAGAGTTCCACCACTCCTATCGACACACAATATCCTCATGCCACTAGGAGGGTTGCAGTAAATCCCATGACTTTTCTTTCCCCTTTCCCCTCGTATCCCAGTTCTCATTCTTTATAGACATAAATCCACCGCCTTGGTTCTTCAGCTAAAACAGAAAGAATCGCGCCTACCCAAGGATTTAGGGGAGCCGAGCAGCCCCGGAGACAAGAAGGACCGGCTGCGGGAAAAAGACAAAAAACAAGTAGATGCCATTGGAGTAAATGACCTCGGATACGCTAAAGGTGAGGATCCTCTAAAGCTCTCCTTTAGGGATGCTAGTCCCTAAAGTCCATACTGGTTAATACGGAATTAGAGGGCCAAGGGCAAATGGTCCCAAAGTTTTGTATGGAAAGAAAACCCCCGAGGGCCCCAACTTGGGTCTTTGGTTGATTTTCAAGAAGAGACAAAAAGAATAAACGGAAGAAAAAATTATCCGGAGAGATGTAGTGTTTTCTCCCCTTCTAGATCAGCCCGGAGGATTCGTTCTCCCTCCTTTCGTTAGGCTGAGCCTTTCCCTTTAACCCAGGCCCCCAAACCGTTTTCTTCCACACGGAAAGCGTGTCCCTGACTCCAAGACCACCAAAAGAGAAAAAAAAAATGGAAAGAAGCCCGGCCCTGCCCAGGAATGAGAGCCAGAGAGATGGGCCAGACTAGGGCACAGGGATCTAGTTATCTCTATCTAATATTTCTTCGGAATAGAGGAGAGGAGGGAGGAAGAGCGGATTGTTTGAATATTTCTGACTTTAGGGTGTAGGGAAAATCATCTTTGCTTCAACCAACAAATATTTATAAAGCGCCCAAGAATTTACTAGACATGCACAAGAGATGAAAAGAAAAAAAAAATGAAATCGGCCTTGCCCTCAAGGAGCTTATATTTTGCGAACAGCTCAGGTCAAAACGATGAGGGAATACGTTTAGTTCTATCCCTAGACTCATGGTACTTTTTGTCCTTTTCCCTGGAGCCCAGACTAATCACGGACACAAGTGTAGCCCGCTTCCTCCCTACCCTTACGAGCCGGTCTTCAACTGCTTTCTTTTTCCAGGTTTACACAGAGAGTCTTTCTTATTTTCTACACTCGAGACTGGCATGGAAGCGACTTGTGTTTTAAAACGTAGGATTCTTGAGGTTACTATTTCGGAAAAGACGGTTCCAATCATGAAATTTTTTTTAAATGTATTTTCTTGAGATTGTTGCAAATAATGTGCTTTCCTAACTAGTAGGGAGACTCTAGGGCACTTTTCTGAAAGCCAGCCGGGGGGTAGATCCCTGGAAATGCCTGGGGGGGGGGGGGGCAAGAAAATTAACGAGAACAGGTGAGAGAGCGTGCCTTCTTTTCCCCAGAGTAACAAAAAGCATTTGCTCTCAAGGAGCAGACCGGGAGGTCAAAGTGGAGGCAGAATGGTCATCAGGGTGCGGATCTGGGAACAAAGGTTGTGAGATCGCTTACGGGTGGGGAGGCGTAAAAAAGTACTCCACTCCCACGATCCATCAGGTAGTTAGAGAGCGCGCAGTTATTAACCAACCCGGAAATAAACGAATCTCAATTTCTTACTTATTACACGGACCGAACTGCTGCTTCAATTATCGGAACTTTGAAAAGGGACCCTTTTTCTGGAGGGAATAAAATATACACTTTCCTCCCTTCCAGAGTCGCCTGGGAACTCTTAGGCATCTTTTATGCCGATCCTAATGGTACCCAGGCGACTTAATCTTAAGAGAGTTAACAAAACAATTAAAGGTTTGCCCAGGGTGGGAAAGCCTAGAGCCCAGGCTTAATCATAGGTATTCCTGACTCAGAGGTCGGCTCTTTGCCAAGATTACAAGTGCCAGAGAAATTGCTGATCTTTTTTGGTAAAGGGAGTTACCTGACCGGGAGTCCCCTAAACAGATTAAATCATATGTCGGGGTAAAAATGATTGTTGTCTTTATTACCTGTTGCCAGGGCTGAGGTGGTGGTAGCTGGCTTTTATTGAACGTTTTAGGGTTTGCGAAGTTTGTTCATATTTGTATTCATTTCATCATTGCCATTTTTAAACCAACAAAAATGTGATGATTTGGGGGACAAGAAACGTTTTCCCGCATTGGAAAAGTGATGATGGGTCCCCCTGGCTCACTGAGTCAGAGGAAACTCCTCCTGAATCAGGAGAGACAGGAAAGGAAGGCCTCTGGTATATATTTTGATGCTGCATCTCCTCCTTCCAATTTCCCTTTCAGTTTTCCAAACTTTCCTTCCAACAAAGTCTTGGCTAGATCTTGAATCAACAACTTCTGAGGTTAATTTATTTGCTCTTGCACCTGAAGAGTACTCCCTGAGAAGGCGCCTCTAATTTATCCTCCTTCTACCCTCGGCAGAGGTGGCCGAGATCCTATGATCTCTGTCTTCAAAGATTCTATAATCTGTTTGGGAAGAAAAGTGAGAGGAGAGGAAAAGAGGAAATAGAGAAGTAAAGGCAGGAGGAGGAGGAGGAGGAGGAGGAGGAGGAGGAGGAGGAGGAGGAGAGAGAGAGAGAGAGAGAGAGAGAGAGAGAGATTTATGAAACATATGAAATACTATAATGAATAACTAACGAGATAAGCAAAGTGATTCAGCTACAAGAAGTAGTCGAACGGTCTCTGCTATATATTCAGTGCACCGAGTTTTCAGGAGCCTGGCTCTTGTGGGTAACAAAAGACGAGTTCCAGTCGCTAGATGCCGCAACCCTTCTCTCAGCTGGGTTGGTGAGAAAGAAAGAGGTTTCTGGTTCAAGTGTTTGTCCCATACCCGGCCTATGCAAACCGAATGGTCTTCTCCAGGCCTCTGCACACCGGTTCCCCCACCCGTCTGAACTGGAAACTGTTGGAGCAGAAGTTGATCAGATTACAGTTCAGTTCCAAGGGTATGCGGGGCTCCTGGATGCTGAGAGTGGAGATAGACGGGGACTTAGAGCATAGAAATCCATGGCTATTCCAGGCTGAGTCCTCCGCAGTCCCTGGGGAACCTCGGCAGGGGGTGATAACGTGAAAGTCATTCCGAGCTCACTGGTTCCACAGGGTTATTTGGGGGTTGGTTTGGGGTTAGCTTTGTTTTTAGTTTTTGTTCGTTCGTTTATTTGTTTTTGTTTGTTTGTTTGTTTGTTTTCATTCAGAGCTTCAGCGCCCCCAGCGCATGGGTGTCATTATTTTACTGCTCTTCTCAGACCCGTTTGCTGCAGCACTTCAGCACACAAAGACTGGGCGGAGAGAGGAGCCAGGAAACCAGGCTGGCGGCTTTTCTCCTTGGGATTTTTTGTTTTGCTCTGTTTTATTATTGTTATTCTTGCTGTTGTCATTTTGTCCAGGAAGCGGAGAGAAAAGGCATATTGGCAATACCCAGTTCTTTTCTAAACTGCTTAAGTCGGGAAGTTTTGATGCACAGGGGCTGGGACAGGCCAGTCACACCGAGTAGTCAGGAATGTCTTTGTTCCTGGTCTCCCAAACAGTCCGTTTTCATAGTGTTCATATTGTTAAGAGCAGTTGGTTTGAGAGGCAGAGAGCTACAGTGGACAGAGAGGCGACTCAGAGGCAGGATTTTGTCTCTTGTGCTCCATGGTCATCGCTGGAAAGGCTGCCAGACCTGTTCAGTGCGAGAATCAAGTGTCCGGGGCTGGCTAGCAGAACAGGACTTGGGACTACTGAATAACTTCCACCATAACTTCGAGCATCACTTTCAATGAGGGAAATGGGCAGCGCCCAACTAAATAGGCATTCTACCTGGAGGACTTGGAGCTGTCCGTCCCTCAGGTGTGGACATCAGTTGGGTGGGCATCCAAGGAATGTCCAGACAGGCACCTCCTCCTGGGGAAATGTGAGCCTGGGGTCGTGCCTGGTGTTTCATGCGATCATTTTAGACAGAGCACTTCAGATGGGAAGGGAATCTTAAAGGTCATCTACGCCAACCCGCTCATTTACAGATGAGTACATTGAGGCCCAGAGAAAGTAATTGACTTCTCCATGGTCTGACTGCCAAATCGGTATGGGTTAGAATTCCCAGGCAATTTTATCAGGCTGCATTTATAGCTTTGAGTCAGCCCCGGTCGGTGTGAGAGATCCTGTAGTCCACATCTGCTTCGAGGATTCGAATCCCCGTTGAAAGATAAGCCTCCGAGCGTGGGGCCTCGGAAGCTCTTAGGCTCCTCCAGCAGCCAGCGGCGTCAGGGCCTCTGGCTGCCGGTGACACATACCTGCCAAAATCGGACTGGGAGAACGAGCCACGCCAGGAAAGAAATGCTCGGCCGGTTCTGAAGTAGCAAGATCTGGCGGCCTCCCCTCAGAGCAGGTTGGGTTTTGTCAGGCTCTGCACCCCTTCCCTGGGCCTCTGTGACCTTTGGCGAGTGCAATCTCTAGGAATGCGGACGGAACGGCAGGGCATCTAGGGCTGGAGGTAGGGATTAGTATGTCCAGCTAGGTGGGCTACACTCAGATTACCGAAGAGAAACGCAATACGCGGAGCCAGGACCGCGAGTTCCTGCTTCTGGGGCGGGGGCGTGCATGTGTCAGTGTTTGCTAGTCTCCAAGAATCCCCTGGTTCCCCAGGATTTTCGTTCCTGATACCGTTTCCTTCCCCAGGAGGGCACAAAGAAAGTTGGAAAGCCTAACTCCTGGGTGGAGGCCCACTTGCCTCAGTGACTATAACCCACCCCTGCGGCTGGTCTCCATAGCACTGGGCCCGGACTACTCGCGGGGAAGACAGAGGAGCTAATAGAACCCTAAGCTTAGCTGGAGCGCTGGGGTCGGACACCCGGCCGCCCTGGTGAACTGGTCAGCAGCCCTGGAAGCCGCTGGCAAAGCAGCCCCGGGCGCGGCTATTTCTTCGTCCTCTCCGCCCCCCCTCCCCAACCCCCATGGCGCTTCACTGCAGCTGGGGAGAAACCCGAAAAACGGAAGTTCAGGAAAGCTTGGGCCGGGCAAGTGCCTTTGCTAGACTTAAAGCTCGAATGAAACCTCATCTTTTATCATTCTCCAGCAAGAACTCGAGGGCTGCTCCCCCTTCTCTCCTGCGTGGTTTTCAGCTCTCCCAGCGCTCTCATTTCCCAGGCCTGCTCTACTTACTCAGGGGTGCAGAGGAACATTTCCGCTCAACTCTAGTCCCCGCGCCTGGCCCGCCTGGCCCGAAAACCAAACTGAAAGGAGAGTCCGGGGGAACCAGGTGAAGTCGGGAGGTGTCGCTGCACCTTCCCAGAGGCCCCGCCGAGGGAAGTGCAGGGGACTCCCCAGCTCTCTGCTCCAGGTCGTCAGGACTGGTATCTTCCCATCCCTTAGCTGGCAGGCTGCGCACTCCGCCCCCCCCCCCAATAGGGTCCGTAATCGCTGTCTGCCAGACCCGCACCCAGGGCGGCGAAGCTGCCTCTCTCCTTCCTCTTCCCCTTCGGCCCCTTAGCCCTCCATCTGCTCCTCCCCCAGGCTCTTCCCCATCACTCACCACCACAACCGTCTCCCCGGCCCTGTAACCCGCCAGGGAGACTGCGGCGGTTTCTCCCGCTTTGGTTTCGGCCCCGGCTCCAGGGGACCCAGGCCCCTCGGCAGGACCGCTTCTCTGCTCTCCATGGTGGCAGACCGAGGAGCCGGGCTGGGCGCCCGTTCCCCTCGGATCCTGCGGTCGGGGATCTTGAGGCCAGATCCAGGGCACCGTTCCACCGATCTCTCGTCCTCAGGTAGCATCCCCGGCCGGACCCGGGGCCAGAGCTCGAGCTTCCCTTGCCACCCCTCACCCTTTCCAGCCTGGACACCTCACAGGCGACCGGTGCAGCGAACGGAACCGATTCATTGGACCCTGCGGCCTTACCTGGGAGAGGCACAATAAGCCAAACCTAATCCTCGGACCCTGGAATAGGCTAGAAAGGAGTCAAGGACTGGGATGGAAGACTCCGGGTTCCTGGGGGACCACCAGATGGAGGAGAGAGAGAGAGAGAGAGAGAGAGAGAGAGAGAGAAGGAAGAAAGAAACCAAAAAGTAGATTCACTCTGCTCTGCGCTCCTTTTGCAGACCAACGTGGTCCCCAATCTGCCCCCTCCTCAAACCCGGAGCAGGACAAATCTGGAGGCCTGAGGCCGAGCATAAAGAGGGAATATTTATTTACTGTTCCCCTCCTCCAAGTCCTAACCAAAAAAAAAAGTCGGGAAAGGGGGCTGGGGGAGGGGGAGCCACGCCGCCGCCGCCCCGAGCCCTGGGGAGATGTCGTGTCCCTAGCGAGCGGCGGTCGCTCGGGGAGACCGCCCAGGGGCCGGAAGGCGCCCCCCGCACGGAGGCCGGGGCCCAGGAGCCTCCCTCCGCCGGCTCCCCACCCCGGGGTCGCCTCCCCTCCCTTTCCTTTCCTTTGCTCACTCCCTTTCCCTTTAACGGCCCAGCCCCCCTCGGCCTCCCTCCTCTTGGCCCCCTTCTCCCCTCCCCTTTTCCCCACCTCGTCCCCTCCCCTGGCTCCGCCCCCGCGCTGCTTCCCCCTACTTCTCCTCCCCCACCCCGCGCCCCCTCTGCAGGGCTCCCCGCCCCGCCGGCCCGGGCTGAAGCGTGCCTCTGCCCACCCCGGCCTCGCTTTCCCTCTCTCTCCCTCTCTCCAGGCGCGTGTCTGTCTGTCCGTCCGAGCTGCCCCTCCGCTAGCGCAGAGCGGGGCGACCCGTCAGCCCGGCCCGGGAGGGGGTGGGGTGGGGGGGCCCTCGCCTCGCCCGGGCTCGGGTTACCGCTGACTGACAGCGTCTCCATGGCGAATAATTTGACTCCGACTATTGTCTGGCGCGGGCAGGCCCCGGGTCAGGTAACCGGACCAATCAGGGCGCGGGCCGCCGCGGCTCATGCCCGCTTAGAATAATATTATTAAAAAAGCAGCGAGAGAGCTAGAGGCGAGAGCGAGCGGCGCGGGCGGCGGGAGCGGGCCGGGCGGCGGCCTGTGCGCAGGGGCGTCCCGGCGGCTCCGCGCGGGGAGCTCCGGAGGCCGGTCGGGGCCCCCGATGTGAGCGGCCCGGGGGGCGGGGCGCGGGGCCCGGGGGGGGAGCGGGGCCCGGGCCGGGAGCGGGGCCCGGCACCATGTCCATGCTGCCCACCTTCGGCTTCACGCAGGAGCAAGTGGCGTGCGTCTGCGAGGTGCTGCAGCAGGGCGGCAACATCGAGCGGCTGGGCCGCTTCCTCTGGTCGCTGCCGGCCTGCGAGCACCTCCACAAGAACGAGAGCGTGCTCAAGGCCAAGGCCGTGGTGGCCTTCCACCGCGGCAACTTCCGCGAGCTCTACAAGATCCTGGAGAGCCACCAGTTCTCGGCGCACAACCACCCCAAGCTGCAGCAGCTCTGGCTCAAGGCGCACTACATCGAGGCGGAGAAGCTGCGCGGCCGGCCGCTGGGCGCCGTGGGCAAGTACCGCGTGCGCCGCAAGTTCCCGCTGCCCCGCTCCATCTGGGACGGCGAGGAGACCAGCTACTGCTTCAAGGAGAAGAGCCGCAGCGTGCTGCGCGAGTGGTACGCGCACAACCCGTACCCGTCCCCGCGGGAGAAGCGGGAGCTGGCCGAGGCCACGGGCCTCACCACCACGCAGGTCAGCAACTGGTTCAAGAACCGGAGGCAGCGCGATCGAGCGGCCGAGGCCAAGGAAAGGTACGAGTAAGTACAGGCCCCTCGAGGACCGGGATGGGGCAGGACAGGACCCGAAAATTAAAAAAAAAAAGTGAGGCCCGCCCTCCCCTCCCTCCCCTCCCCCCCAGGACTTCGGCTTTCCCTCTGGATTATCCGAGAGGCCGAGCCTGGGCTTCCCGAGCAGGCCAGCTCATGCAGAAACAAAAAAAGAAGCCTGGGACTTGAACCTTGGAGCTCAGGAATGGGATAGTACGGTCAGAGGGAGGCCTTTGGGGGAATGATGAGATAATTGTGCTCATGACTTGAATGGGTTTGGAAATGAGAGTCGAGAAGTTTCGTCTCACCGAGTTTCCGGGGTCACTTCTGTAGAAACAGACTCACAAGTAAAATAACTCCGGGCTTTGAGATTTGGCTGACCCCATCACTCCTATATCGAGGAAGGAAAAGAGCGGAGCAAGGATGACCCCTATCACCCTCCCTAAATATAGATGTCCCTATTAGATCTTATTCCTAAAGAGGGAGAGATTGGAAGGACGGAAGACCTAACTGTCAGAAGATTCGGGTCTTCAGCAGGCTGGCCGCTAAATCGAGGAAAACAGTAGTTTCTTGACTAATTGGGCCTGGACATTCCATTAGCATAGTAACGCTACTGAATTTGGGCCTAGCCTCTCCGATGACTGAACCCCACTAAAGGCAGTAGGTCGGATGGTTTGTTGGTGAAGGAAGCTGACAAGGTCATTAAAGAGTGCTCCCATGCCTTGACACATCAGGTCCTTCCCTGAGCCCCCAAGACCGGATACTTTGGACCGGGTCAAAACGATGGGCAACCTATAGGCCTTTGTATGTCCATTAGTCTTAACAGAAAGCGGGGAAAGTCATTTAGAGTATAGGGCAATGAAGGAAGGGAGAAACCCAGAGTTTAGCTGGCAAACGGCACACAGTGTTAGATTAACAGAGTAAATAACTAAAGTCAGGATAACAGGGAGCTTCAGAATAGCAGAAGTAATAAGGAGAGCTGAGATAAAAAGTATGGAAGTAAACAATAGTGTCAAGTCCCTAGGATAAATATAAAGAAATTTTCAATCAGGAACTTGGGAGAAGACAAACAGGTTTTCTGTAAGGGGTCGAGTTACCTCTCTGGATTTATTTTCCCTCAGAAAAGCAGTATCCACATAGGAAAAAGACATAAAAGTTAAAAAGGACATAAAGTTACAGACTCCAAGTGATGGAGTAACTTCAGGCCGTCAGGGAGGCTCAGATGCTAGTTCATTGATTTTCTCAAGAAACAGAGTCAGTGAGTTAAGTGGAAGTATCCATGCCAAGCCAGAACTCAGTTGAGAAGCTTAGTCTGAACTTGGACCCTGGAAGTTGTGGGTAGGGAGAGCTTGATCCACAACTTTTTGCCTGTGCCCCTCAGAAGCCAGCCTCAGATCAAATGGGTTTTGCACATTACTAGGCCTTGACCCAACTGCAGCCTGTTCTGGAGTTCTCTCTGCATTGGAAGCCTCCAATAAGGCAAAATGTATAGCCCAATTGAGAGTGGTGGGGACCCCCAAATGTATTAAGAATACCAGGGTCTTAATGATACCAGGAGTGTAGGCCCCACTGTGACAATACAAGATACACCACACCCAGATGTTCTTCCTGATTAGGTCTGAACACTCCTAAATTCTCCTTTGTGGATAGTTGGAAATTACAACCCTAATCACTTTGGAGTTTTGGTAGAATGCACACAGGGATAATGTATAACATATCATCTCAAATAATAGACTAATCACCTTGGGGCAAATCCCACATTGTAGATTCACAGAGCCAGGATTCAGGAGGGTTAGGGGGCTATTAGGGACCTAGGAGGAACCCCAGAGGAACCTGGGAGCCTCTCTTTGTGAAGTTCAGTCATTCCTACTAAGATCTTTGTTCTTGCCCCCCCCCGGGGGGGGGGTAATTCTTGCCTAAAGTGCTCCAACTCTCTTCCAGGTTGGACTTTCTGGACTTCTAGAGCCTGAAGGGATACATGTTCCAGCTCTTGTTGGGAAACCTTCTTTTAAGTTCTCCCTGAGGGCCAATGGGAAATCAGAGTTATTAATTAAAGTAATTGCTGACTAATAGGTCAATGCTTAAAGGCTTGTTGGGTGGCCTGAAATCTGTGGTCCAAAAGGAGATATACAGGGAAAGGAGAAAAAGGAGAACTGAGTTAAATTCCAATTGAGAGATATATTGAAAGGGCTTGAGCTTTAAATAAGGCTCACGAAATAGGTCTGGAGGGCAAGTCTAAGAAGGTATCCAGGTAGCCAGTCCTTGCTAAGGGCCTAATTAGTCTGGGCAAGGAGGTCAGGTTTGTCTGGTGCTCTGGCACTTCTTGGCTTACACCCAACCTGCCCTAACTTGGGGAAAAGGATAGTCTTGATCACTGCCCTAAACCACTCTAACATGGGTCACTCTCAGGCCTCATAAAAAAAAACAAGACAATTCTTTATTCCCAATTTTCATGTGAGTACTAACTGCTAGAGTGGGTCCTTGTTCCCAGGACTGTTGCTTGAAAGGAACTACATTCTTAGCCAGGATGGAACCTAGATCCTCCCCTTTTCACTTTCATTCCAGTCTAAATGAAGAGAGATCCTGGAGAGCTTTTCCCCTATAACCTTTATAGAAAATATGGCCAAGGTTTGGGAAATGGGTGTAGAAAAGAAACTAAGGCCTGGTGCCCAGCTCTGGGTGGCAAGAGGCCCCCAAGGTCCACACAGTTTGAAACTCACCTCATCAGAATGATTGGATGTGGGAGGGAAAAGGAGAGAGAGACAGAGACAGAGAGATAGAGACAAAGAGATAGAGAGACAGAAACAGAGACCAAGAAGAGACAGAGATAGAAAGAGAAGAGACAAAAAGAGACAGAGAGACAGAGACAGAAAAATAAAAAAAGAGATATAGGAGACAGAAAGAGAGGTAGAAACTGAGAGAGAGAGAGAGAGAGAGAGAGAGAGAGAGAGAGAGAGAGAGAGAGAGAGAGAGCTAGATCGGAGAGAGACACGAGCACCATTAGAGACTGGAGCAATATGTCAGAGAACTCTATTAGGAAAAGGGCCTTTCATTCAGTGGGAATATGCTAAGAGAACCCAAAGCTCCTGCTTCTAGACAGAATTCCCCAGGGGCTGTATAGTTAAAAAGCGCCTTCAAATTATTATCCACTCTGCTTTCCCGTCCCCTTCTCTCCTTGCAGGGAAAACAACGAGAACTCCAACTCCAACAGCCACAATCCACTTGCCACATCCCTGAACGGCGGCGGCAAGTCAGTGCTGGGGAGTTCGGAAGATGAGAAGACGCCTTCGGGAACCCCGGACCATTCTTCCTCCAGCCCCGCGCTGCTGCTGAGCCCACCGCCTCCGGGACTGCCGCCACTGCACAGCCTGGGCCATCCGCAAGGCCCCAGCGCGATCCCAGTCCCCAGCGGAGACCCCCTGCAACATCATCACGGCCTGCAGGACTCCATCCTCAATCCCATGTCTGCCAACCTGGTGGACCTGGGTTCTTAGAGACGCTCACCGCGGTCTGCTCCGACCGACTCCTTCCCTGCCCGCCCTGCTCAGGCCCCCACCTTTCCCCGTGCCCAAGCCCTTCTCGCCCTCTGCCCGCCCTTTCTTTTGATTCCAAAAAAAGTTTTATTAGATTGGAAACTGTATTTTTTGAAATGAAAGAAGGCGAAGTGCTGAGGAGAAGTCTCGCTGTTAGCGGAGGGCCGGTGGGCTGGCGGCGGGGACTGGAGAAGGTACTGTAAAGACCCTGGACAGTAGTGGGAATATGTCTTAAAAGGGGTCGGCCCAGGGTCAAAAGAGGCCAGGAGCTGGGTGCTCAGCGCCGAAAGAAGAGGGGATGATCGTCATAATTTTTGTTGTTGTTATTAAACCTAAGTGGGTTCTTTTTTTTTCTTTTTCCAAATCTTAGGGCCTGTTTCTTGAACTCGGGATGGGAATAAATTCTGGTCCTGGTACCAGTAGCTCTGTTTCCTCACCTGGACTTTAACTATTCCCAGGCTACCTCCCGGAGGCTCGACCATTCATTCTGTCTATTTCTCTCTTCCTGGGTCTCTTTGTTTCTCTGTCTCTGCCTGTCTGTCTGTCCCTCTTCACTTTCTCCCGCCTTTCTTTTTAGCTCTTGGCTTTCTCTAAAACTGCCCTTTTTTCTGACTTTCTGTATCCTTCGAATGTCTTTTTTCTTACCCTCTCACCCACCCTACGATCACCACCACCCATCTTTGTATTTCTCTTTCTCTCTGCCGGGCGGGCTCTCTCAGTCTCTCAAGCTGATCCCCCCAAGTTATCTAAGTATCTTCCTGCTTCAGGAAGGAGAAGACCCAAGGCCCCAGGGGGCTGAGGGGGAATGGATTCTGATGCGGAAGCCTCGCTGGGGAGGGGGAGGTTCACTTCCAGCTGCAGGTGTAAGCTTTTTGTATTTAATTATGAAGAGGGAAAAGGAAATCACAGCCCGATACCATGGCCTCGGGAATTTATCTCCCGCTACCTGACTCCTGGACTGGACCTCCCTACTTCCCGTTGGGAAGGGCAACTGGCTTTTGGAGGGTGAAATTGAACAAAGTAAATAAAAGGCTCCCCATCTCACACCCCCAAACCCCCAATGTGACCCCTCCAAGTTTCTCTCTCCCTGTTTATACCCTCTTGTGAATGTTCTTCGGACAATATTTCTGCTTTTATTTTATAATAAAATTAGAAATCTTAAAAAAAAAATCCAAACGAACCCACAAGGCAATCCAGCCCTCCTGTGTACAGTGTCTAATTCCCAGGCAGCGACTGGAGTGTCCCTGATGTCTCCTAGCCCACGTCACCCTACTCGACACCGCTGTAGCTTCGGCCAAATGAGGGCGGAGAGGGACAGGGCCTTCCCCGAAGAGGGGAGGGAAAAGGAGGCTCACATGCAATGTCATAGATCCAGGACCACACGCCAGCCCAGGCCCAGACCAGCTCTGCTGGGCTGTTATGTGTCTCCTCTCAGGGCAGGTTCCAAGGGACAGAACAGAGGGCAAAACTGAGGCAGGGAGAGAAGCAGGTTTGATCTGTGATTACCTCCTGGGAATCTGCAGGAATATATTGTCCTAGGAAGAGGTCGGAGTGTCAGAGGACAGATTGTCCACCTTTTATCTCCCTATCCTCTGGCAATACCTTTATCGAGAATTTTTTGCTGATGTGCGTGTGTTTGGGGGCTATAGAGTAGTGGTTCTGGGTCTTTCTATATCTGTGTCTGTTGCTTCTGTGTCTCTCCCTCCTCCTCCTCCTCCTCCTCCTCCTCCTCCTCCTCCTCCTCCTCCTCCTCCTCCTGCTCCTTCTTCTTCTTCTTCTTCTTCTTCTTCTTCTTCTTCTTCTTCTTCTTCTTCTTCTTCTTCTTCTCTCTCTCTCTCTCTCTCTCTCTCTCTCTCTCTCTCTCTCCTTGTCTCTCTCTATGTCTCTGTCTCTGTCTGTCTCTGTCCCTGACTCTCTCACTGTCTCTCTCTCTCTGTCTCTTTGTCTCTGTATCTCTCTCTCTCTCTCTCTCTCTCTCTCTCTCTCTCTCTCTCCCCCCTCCCTCCCTCCCTCCCCTCCCCCCCCTCCTCTCTGGTAGAGAGGGAAAGCTAATTTAATTATCACCATACCTCGATGTCAGATCGTCAGCAGTTTTCTACTGGTAGTGGGTAGCAGCTACCCCCCCCCCCCCCGCCCCATACGCACACAGTGGTATGGGAAGATCCAACTTCCAGAACAGTCAGAGCAAGCAAGCTTGAAGTAGAAAGTGAGGGCTCTGGGATGTGACCAATACAGTCAGTGGTGAGATCGCCAAGAGTCTGGTATCTTCCTCAGGAAAAAAGTGTTTTGAATTTTGGATTGGTAGTCAGAGTTGCTGGATCCTGACCTACCAGGATCTACCAAGGTATCTGGGCAGATAAGTTTCCTTATCTGGAAAATGAAGCAGTTGGATTAGATGCTCCACCCCCCCCCCCCAGCTCTAAATCCTAGGGTGATTTCCTGAGGATAAAGAAGTGTATGAAAGAAACGGACAAAGAGATTGATTGAATGTTTTTACGTGCACATAGGTATCTTGTGCTCGTGTGTCTGCTGGGGGGAGGGGGAAAGGTGGTGGTGGTGAAGAAAAATCTGTGTTTGTGGGCGTGTAGGAAAAATTCTCACATCCATACCTTCTGCCCCCAAAGGCTATCATCCATTTCCTTGGTCTTTCTTATGGTCACCCTCCCTCCAGTGGTCCTCTCCCCCTCTAGCGGCCCTTTGGGGCATATTTTTGCAAAGATGTGAGGGTTTTCTCAACTACTCAACAACTGTTGTTGTATAGTGTGACCAATTTGCCTTCATAAAGAGAAGTAGGGGATGGGGATTAGGGTTCGTGGGGATGCGTTTTGTTCCTCATTAATTATCAGTTTTTAATCAGTGAAAGCTGACTGGTGTTATGGAAAGTTGTAGCCTCTGCTCTGCTACTCTGTGCCTATATGATCTTGGACAAATCATTTGCTTTCTGGGTCTCTGGTTTCTTATATAAGAAATGAAGAATGACCTCCAAGTTCCCTTCCACCGGCACTACTCTAAGTTTTTAGATGACTTAGGCGCTTGATTCCCATTTTGGCTCCTCACTTACTGCAATCTGCAGTAAGTCCTAATCGACACTATTGGCCAGACACAGTACTGGAACAAGGACGGTGGAATGATTATAGAATCCCGGACTTAGCACAATCATAATGTCATACATGTAATAAATGGTAGCCTCCAGCACTATGGAATGTAGCCTGGGATAGATTAGATCTTAAAAGAAAGACGCAGTGTTTTATATAATGTGTTGATATCATGTCGGCTATGTTACCGGGCAGATGATGCAATTTAAGAGATAAGGGTTTGGAGCTAGGTTCTCAAGATCAGAAAACTTTCGCAAATCAGCAGACGCTTTGGGGGTTCTAGGAGGACCCGGCATTAACGAAGCCTCGGGTTTAGAAAGTGACGCTTGAGACAGGGAGTAGCGGGAAAGTGAAATGGAGCAGGGTATGTCGAAGGGACTAGACGGGAAACTTCTCTGGTGCCTGTCTTTTAAAGGTCAATAGCACTGATGGGAGCTGGCCAGAGGTAGGGACCACTGATCCCCCCGCTCCACAGCGGAACGCGAGATGGGAAGATGACAACAACCCAAGCCGATAGCCTAGAAGCTAGCAGACGCAGAAAAAGCTGGGGTGGATGGGTGGGTGGGGGAGGGAGTGTGAGGATGAGGATCTCCAAAGCAAAGAAGAAAGCATAACTGGCTTGTGGGAGGGTCAGGGTCTCTGGGCAACCCCTAACGTTTGGCACCCTGGCAGATCCTGCTTTCTCCTGGATGAGGTTCCCAGAAAGGCAAGACCAGGTGGGCCAGCCCTAGGCTAGCCGTTTACCTGGGCAGCTAGGTGGCAGTGGATAGAGTGCTGGCCTTGGAGTCAGGAGAACGGCATTTCGAATCTGGCCTCAGACACTTCCTGGCTGTATGACCTTGGGCAAGTCACTTCACCCTAGAATCCAGGGCCATTCCTCAGTCGTCTTGATCCGGAGTTGGCCACTGGACCCAGATTGACTCTGGAGGAGAAGGTGAGGCTGGTGACTTGGCACAGTGTCCCCTCACTCAAATCCAGTTCATATACTTGTCAGGGCATCAGCGCCCTGATGTCACGGTCTTCTTCAAGAATGAAGGACAAACACCATCGGCCATATACCCAAGAATGTTAACCCTCTCCCCTCCACCCTTACACACTTGTACAAACACAGGGGTACACACTCACATTCACCCGCCACTACCTAGACTTACTCGCTCGTGTTCCCAAAGACATCATATTTGCCCACACAGACCCGAACACTCCCATATACACAAATACACATTTGCACGGGGCAGATTCAAGCGCAGCCCCCCTCTACTCCTCCACCCACCCACCCCCACCTTGCGCAGGCCCTGACACAACTGTGAGTGCAGCTGCGGACCACACCCTGCAGCCGTGTCTAATCGAGAGGTTTTGCACAGTTTCCTCAGACTGAGTAAAGCTTTCTATTTCCAGGACGCGCTGTACCTGCCAGCCTTCCCTGCCAGGGCATGGACCGGCTGGCCAGCTACCTTTGGGGCCCTGCGGGCCAGCCTAGTTTACCCTGGAGGATCCCACGTATCCCAGCTGCCTTGCCACCTCAACTCTATGTCTGTCCCCCTCACCCCCCCGCCCCCTGCACCTGCCTGGATTAAGGAGCCCCAGACAGCTGGGCTTTCACCCTGTGGGCGGGTCAAGGCTCTTAACCCTGTGAGATTTCTTCAGTGAAAGAAGGGAATTTGGAGGAAAAAAAAATTGTTTTTGCTCCTACCCTTCTCCCTCCTGGTCCTGAGTCATCATTCCCAAGGTGTCTCTCTTTAGAAACTAAAGACACCGTTTCCTGATAGGCCTTTTTCTTAAGAAAGGAGAGGGTCACATATAGAGACAATGAAGTAAAGAACATTGAAATGATAACTGAATATATCTGATGTAGTATATAACAGACATAGAAGTTTCCCACCCTTCCTATTCCGTCTACTCACTAGTGGCATTGACCATCAGTGCTTTGATTGCCTATCAAGTCAACATTGGCCTCTGTCCCTTTGCAAGGGGCTCCTAGCAAGGTTGGAATAATGTGCTTTCATATGCTAACAATTTTGCTATACCACTGGTCTGAATGCTACCGCCCTTCCCCTCATTCGTGTTCGCTTTCTTTCGGTATAGACTTTCAGTGTGTACATAGTTTCACAATGTGCTGAATAAAAATAAACTCGGGTGAGTTTCAGGCTCCCTCCAGGTCCCAGTTCTGTATGGGAAGGGTGAAAGGTTAACCGACCGAATGAACTTAGTGTTCATTCAGGGATTGTCCCAGAAGCTTTGCCTGCCGAAGAGGTGCTCAGAAAAGTCTCTCGCCTCCAGTGTCAGGAGAGGAATGAAGCATTCTCAACTCTCAGATCTAGAAGGAACCTCTCGTGATTCGTTTCAGACTGAAAAAAAAGAGGAGGGGGGGGGTTAGATTAGGGACTGGGGGGGGGGAGAGAAACAAAGGTGTAGAGATAGAGAGGTGAGTTCTAGGTGAAGAATGGGAGGGGTCGGGGAAGGGGAGAGACAAAGATAGAGAGGAGAGAGACTGAGTGACACACAAAGAGGAAGAAGGGAGGAGGAGAGAGAGGGAAGAGGAGGGAAAGGGAAGGGCAGGAGGAGAAGGGGGGATAAAAGGGATGGGATAGGTGCTGTAAGATTGAGATACGGCCTGGGATATGCGTTTGACGGCCTGTGATGCGTTTGGGATGGGAATGCGATGGGGTGGGATCTAAGTGTGACTGAGGCGGGATGTGGGGGTTGGGATGTGAGGAGATGTGATATGGGTGTGCTCCGAATACGGTACGGGTATGGCATGGGTGGGATGGGGAGTGATGGGGGTGATTGAGATGGGGATATACATGTGGCTTGAGTGGGGTGGAGTGTTACAGGTATGGGAAGGTTGGGTGGGGTAATGGGTGGGGTATAGGCGTGACTGAGGCGGGGTACGGATTTGGGAGGGGGTGGGTTGGGGGCCTATGAGTTCGGTTATAGTTGAGGTTGGGGTAGGATGTGATCCCCAGCACCTCCTGGAGGGGGCAATTTCTACCATATTGTGCCTTGGTGTCCAGCAGGGTGTCCAATCTGGCAATCAGCCTCGAAATCGAGCCTCAGCCTCCCGATGCGTTTTTCCACAGGCAAGTTAGAGTGGAGCGGCCGAGACAGCTTTGTTGAAAATAATCGCTTCCATTCCCCTAACGTTGCTCTTTTCTACCTACCTCATTTCCAAATCGCCCCCAACATGCCCTTATCCCCAGGGCCCGAGAGGCTCTACCAAAGGCTCCAAACTCCCAGCTGGGGAAAAAATCTGGACTTGGAGACGCCAGTTTCAAAGCCCTGCTCGGCCACTTACAGAATGACCTTGGACGTGTCATTTTTCCCTCGCTCAGTCCCGGTTGTCTTTTCTGGGGACTGGACCAGATGAACTCTACTATTCCTTCTAATTCGAAATCCTATGACCCCACGGAAGAAATCGTAGAGCGTGTGGAGTGTTAGGGAGGGAGGGGAAGAGAGGAAAGACCCTGGGAGAGGAAAGGAGGAGGAAGGAGGAACAGAATTCAGGCTCCCGGTCTCTAAAGAGGCGGGAAGGGGGCCAAAGCAGCTTTGATTATTTCGTTTTGGAGACCTTTCCAGAAATAAGTTTCTGAAGCTGCATTCCCTGGCTCTAGGATTCAGGCTGTAGGAAAATCCCGATTGATGCGGCAGGAAGCACGATGCTGCTCTGGGGGTGGAACACCTATGAGGCGAGGCCTCTAAGATTTCGTTTCTTTTCTTAGCGGGAGCAGCAACGAGCTGGGGGGTGAGGGGATGCCTTGAGTCAACAAGGTGAAGGCCTCGCAGTGGATCCATGCCCTCAGATCCCGGCCTAGGGCAGAGGTCAGCCCTCTGCCCCGCATGCCCCTTCCCCCCAGAAGCTCGACCAATCACATACCCTTTCGCGGTCAGCGAAACCTGTCCAATATAGGCATCCCTGGAGTTGGAATACAGACTGAAGACAGGGAAGGGTTTGTTGCTCCAAGAGCTGGCAGGGCACCATTTAGCTGGGGGTGTAGGAAATCGGGTCAGGGAAGTGACCAGCAAAGAGCGGGGAGAGGGAAGCGTTGTCAAAGAGCAGGTACAGAGCTAGGGGACAAAGGGCGGCTTTCTAATTGGATGGCTTTTTAAAGATTATTGCTGTGACTCTTGCAGACAAACATACAGAACCATTGATTTGTGAATCTAGACGACATCTGGGACTTCTTGTGCTCACTCTCCTCTCCCTTAGAAAGGTCCAGAAACAAATTGACGGCTATCCAGAGCGCGCTTCCCTGACCCCTCCTGATGCCTGACTCCACTTAAGCTCCACTCAACTTGGTCTCACGTGTGCCACCCAGAGTCCAACTCGGATAAATCAAAGTAGTCAGCTGCCTCGGGTGCAAATAACTGGAGACTGGGAGGGTGGAAGTGGGAGTGACCGCAAGAAGACAAGGAGGAGGCAGCTGAAATAGTATTTTGTTTAAGTACTCATCTTTTTAATGCAGACAATTTCTCTGTAGAACACGTGGGCATTTGGGGCTGCCCAGTCGCCCGTCTTAGTGAAGATTTCAAAGCTTATTTTTTTTTTGGCTAGTCTCATCCAAGGAGACGAAATTTTCCTACCGACCTAGAGCACGTAAACAAATGCCAATCCGATCCCAAAGTCCATCTTCTTTCCTCTCCAACCAAGGTGTGCCACTTGGTTGTGATAAAAACAGCTCAGATCTCATAATTAAAATTTTAAATGGGGGAGGGGAAAACAAAGAGGATTTATAATTCTCTACAGGACCAGAAAGTGAATGAGCTCTGGTTAGTATTTGGAAGTGCTAAGAAAAGGGAAAAAAGCAAGTTCTGGACTCGACTGGCACTACTGCTTGCCTGGAGATCGCTTCAAGCTTTTGAGACTCAGTTTCTTCATCAGTTAAAAAAACTGATAATAACCTCAAAGGACTGTTTTAAGGAACTCCTTGCACACATCAAATAACCCTTGTCTATTTGGAAAAAACGCCCTCCCCCCATTTATTTATTTTATTTTATTTTTTAGGTTTTTGCAAGGCAACGGGGTTAAGTGGCTTGCCCAAGGCCGCACAACGAGGTAATTAAGTGTCTGAGGCCGGATTTGAACCCAGGTACTCCTGACTCCAGGGTCGGAGCTTTATCCACTAAGCCACCTAGCCACCCCTCCCCATTTATTTTTAAATGACTTTGTGATTTCATTGGAATGAGAGTCTCGATAAAAGGAAATTCCCTGTTCGGAAGAGAATGCCACCTGCTCTGCAATTTAAAAGATGTGCTTGGGGAACTAAGAATTAAGCAGTCCTTTAAGCCAGGTTAGGTCAGAGAAAGGATTTGAACCCATCCCTCCTCCAAGCTCAGGCTGACTCTGCTTTTCACTGCACCACTGTGTCTTCGAGGAAAGCAGGGAGATGCGATTCCTCATTTGTTCTGTCTGTCGTTTTAATTATGCAAAGTTGGGTTTTATTTTAGAGTTCTTTATCAATCACATTATTGTGGTCATCTTGTATGCTAAGAAAAAAGCATTCTGCTATAAATGGAGAACTGTCCTTGGAGTTGAATCTGGGTTCAAGCCTTGCCTCTGACGTTTATTATCTGTGTCACCTCTAGGCAAAACACTTAACCTCTCAGTTTTTTCCTCTTCTACACACACACACACACACACACACACACACACACACACACACACACACACACACCAACAACTCTTAAGACTTTAAATTGCAAAAAAAGTTGCGCTGGTAGAGTTTCTTTACCCAAAATTGATAAAAATTTGAGATGGGGAGAGAGACAGAGAGACAGAGACAGAGACAGAGAGATGGATGGATGAATGAAATGGATAGGGATATAGATATAGTGTCTCAATTTTTCCTGTGCTGTGTGTGATCTGGCCTAAACTTTATAAAGTTCGGATGGAGAAGATGTAGAAACCTCCAGCGGAGCAGTAGGGACACCCACTGGAACTGACCTCCATACCTATCTCTAAGCAGAGTAAAGTTGGCTTCAGGTTTGTGGGAGCCAGGACAGGACTTGCACACCGATATCTACTTCAGGGACATTCAAGCAAAATCTGCTAAAAAGAGGCTTGGAGGGACTAACTCAGAAAACTGGACTGAGTTCTCCCTCCACTAAAGAGCTATATCTCAGCTTTGAAGGCAGGCAGTTCCACTCTCCCAACAGCTGCCTAGTCAAGCGCCCACAAGTGCTAGTAGTGAGAATGCCTAGGTGGGCAAGCTAGGGCATAAGACCTAAGACAGGGGCAAGGAGAACGGGTTACCTTGGAGTTCTGTACTTGCTCGTCTTTCTTTGTTCAAGTCAGTATGAATTTAGTTGGAGGTTAGTCATTTTTTTTTATTTCCCAGTTGGAAAATTTTGAAGGCTAAGTCTCCCTGGGCACCTCTGAAAAAGTCCATGATGATGAAATCCCCTGTCTTTACCACTTTATCACCCTTCCATTTCTTTCTTCCTCCTCTCTCCACTCTCTAACCCCTTCAGCTTCAGAGGAAACGTTAATTCTCTTCCTGGGACTAATTCATTTGAGAAGACATAGAGAGTTTATAGATTTCATTATTTGAACACTAGAAATAACATTACAGATTACATGAACTGCAAGGGACCTAGTTGTCCAACCGTGCTGTTACATATTTGAGGAAACTGAGACCTAGACATATTTGTTACTTGTTCAAAGGTACAGTTGCTAAGATTAGAACCTACCTCTCCCTCATGCTGACTGGGTATTCTTCCAATGGTTTTCTATATCTTTCCCTATAAAGATAGAGGATCTCGCTCTAAGCACAGGGGACATACCATGTTTCCTGTGATATGTCTTCTGACAAACAACTATTTCCCCAAGCCAGGTTTCAAGGGAAAGTCCTAACCACTGTTCAGAGGCAGGTGATTGCTGATATGATTGTAAATCAAAGTGAAGCATTAAATTAAGCACAATCCACCTTCATAGGAAGAATGCAGGCATTTATTTGCCTTGAAGTACTGGATTTCCTAGAGATGATAAGATCCTCCAGATGCTTCAATAGCTGAATAATAATTTGCTAATCCTATGAAGGCCCAGCACCCTTAGAATCACTTACAGAAGCTTGTCCTCACTATCCAATAAGGGGAAACAAGTCAAAGGCTTTTACTGAGATCATGATTAGTTGACTGGAGGACCTGTTGAGTTTGCTGTCCATCACTTTATGTATTTATACATATGTATATACATATGTGTGAAAATATACTCACTCAAGTTCCTCTATATAAACATTTGCAAATATGTATACATGCGGCCAGATACTACAAATAGAAAATGAACTGATCCAAAGTTGGGGAAGAGGGAAAGGAGGAGGCAGAAGAGAAAGAGTAGGAGAGTAGGTGCTGGGTTGCTATTGTATAATTACTGGATGCTTTTAATGATGACATTACTGAAATAGACTCATCCTTTTTTTTTTAATGGATGTATTCTTGAATAGCATTTTCAAATAACAAAGAAACACAAACAACATTTAAAAGAACAGAGTTCCACATCAGGTCAAAATGACTCTATGGGGTTCGGGTGTTGACTCTTGTTTCTCTATACCCCTTCCTTTCACTAGTGGGAGGCAAAAAAGAGAAGAAAGTGGTCCTCAGGAAAATTTACTGGTTTGTAGGATTACAGAATGGGGCAAGAGGAGGAAGCAAAGTAGCTAGGACTCTGGTCTTCTCACTCCACAGATGCTGGTTCTCCCTCAGCCTTCCACAAAGCTGTCTTTGAAAGAAATGGCCTACCTTTTTAACATCAGTGTTTTTCCAACTGTCATTCTATGGTGTTGAATTATTCAATATCTTATACTCTGAAGACTTCACCTTTTGGATCAGTCAAAGAATAATGGATGGGGGCATGGTGGATTCCAGTAAATGGTGGATTTCAACGTATTGACGAGGTGTGGTGCAGTTGGATCAACCATGGACTTAATTTCAGAGACCTAAGTCCAAATTCTGGCTCTGGCTCTGCCATGTGCCACCTGTGGGACCTTAGGCAAGTCAGACTCTGACCCTCAATTTCCTCCCCTGTAATCTGAAGGGTGAGGAAATGAGTGATAAATTTAAATCTTTAAAGCTTTAAATCCATTTTCCTAAGATATTATCATACAAAGAGGATATGGGTGGGTAATGTAGGAAGAGTCAGGCAAAACTGATGGACAGTCTGAATACTCCCTGAATGTGTCTCTGAAAAGACTAGAGATCTAGATAGAAACAGCCCCAATCCCTTGGAACCTTAAAGAATTATTTGGGGGCAGCTAGGTGGCACAGTGCATCGGTCCTGGAGTCAGGAGTGCCTGAGTTCAAATCCGACCTCAAGACACTTAAAAATTACCTAGCTGTGTGGCCTTGGGCAATCCACTTAAACCCCCTTGCCTTGAAAAAAAAAAGAATTATTCGAACCTTGAACGAAGCTTCCCTATGGATAAGGATGAACTTGTGATTGTCTGCATCAACAGGAAGGTATCAGGAGGGGGAGGTATTAGGTATAGACCAGACTCATTGACTATTTCTGCAAGTCCTTGTCAGACTTACAATGGAGTGGCAGACGGAGCAATGGATTTATGGTCGGAAGATCTGAGATCTAATTCCGACTCTGCTATTTGCTAGACCTAGTAACCTTAGGTAAGAAATTTGGCTTCTGTGAGCTTCAGCTGCCCACACCCCTAGGTGGGAATGACAGTCGTAATCTCTTCCTCCGGTGTTGCGGCCTGAAAGTCCTTTAATGCACTATAAAAATGTGACTGCTTTGCAGGGAAGAATATTAAAACAGTGCAACTGAGTGAGACAAGAAAGAATATTGGAAAAGTTTAAAACGACTTCCGCCAGGTGCCCTGGATTGGAGAGGTGTGAGCCCAGCATCCTAGGCTCCCCCTCGAACCAGCAATAGTCCAGGGCCATGGAGGGACAGAAAGACCCGGTTAAAGGGTCCCAGCTCCTTCTCCACTTTCTGGCTCTCTTGGCTGGGGTCCAATCAAACTCCCTTCAGCTCAGCTTAACTCCCACTCAGCTGGCTCCGTCAGGAAGCGACTTTCCGCTACAGAACCCCCGAGGCCTCTGCCAGGAGCTTCGTTTAGCGATCTCTTCTCTCTCTCTCCATCCGGGATCCTTATTCCACTCTTCTGTCCCTGTGGTTCCAGGAACGTTGTCAGAGGAGTTGTCGGAGTTGTCAGAAAGGTGACAGGGTTGAAGGTAGGGGGAGAGAAAGGTGGAGGGAGAGAGAGAGAGAGAGAGAGAGAGAGAGAGAGAGAGAGAGACAGAGACAGAGACAGAGAGACAGAGAGAGACAGAGACAGAGACAGAGAGATGCAGAGAAAGAGACAGAGACACACAGAGAGACAAACAAAGAGAGAGAGACGGAGACATTCAGAGAAAGAGACAGAGAGCGAGAGCGAGCGAGCGAGAGAGAGAGAGAGAGAGAGAGAGTAAAAGGGAGGGAAGGAGAGAGAAGGAAGGAAAGAGGGAGGGAGGGAGGGAGGGAGAGAATGACAGCCCGGGAGCCTCAGTCTTGGAGAGTGGGGTAGAGAAAGGGAAGAGACGGTTTTAAGGGATTACCAGTCATAAACTCCTTGGGAAAGTAGGTGAAAAAAATAGGTGGCAAAAGGAGGGAGCTTTTACTAGATGACCCCTAAAGTCCCTTCCAATACTAATCCATGATTCTGTCATCTTCGCCCAATCTTCTTGGCCTCAGTTAACGAACCTGTAAAATAAAGAGGTTGGTTAATGCCGAAAGTCCCTTCCAGATAAAAATCATTCAACTCTACTCTCGAGGATAAGTTTAACAAGGTGTGTCTGTAAATTTCCGCAGCACCTGAGCTCAAATCTCCCTTTTTTATGTCTCAGTGATGCTTTTGCTTTCCTATAAATAGGTAGCTAGAATAAGAAAAAGAAACTAGGTGAATGGGATCCTGAAGCTCAGGTGTTTTAGAACTGAAATGGAGAACAAGATTAGATTTTGTATGAGGTATATACATACATACATATATATATATATATATATATATATATATATATATATATATATATATATAGTAGTTAGGTGAAGATGGGGTGTAAAGGACATTAGATTTAGAATAGAGTACATATTCCTTGGCAGCAGGAATTTCTCTTTCTCCAACGTTGTATCACTATTGCCTGATATTGTTAGCTGATAGTTAATGAGGTATTTAACAAATGTTTATTACATTTTATCAAAATAAGGAAATGTAACCAGCTCCTAATATCAGATTTGAAACTACTTGAGGTGGAAGGTTCAGGTGCCCTGGGGGCCTCCGAAAAAGTCCAAGATGATGAAGTCCCCTGTCTTTACCACTTTGCCACCCTTGAATTTCTTTCTCCCTCCTCTCTCCACCCTCTAACCCTTCAGCTTCAGAGGAAACATTAGTTCTCTTCCTGGGACTAATTCATTTGGGAAGGCATAGAGAGTTTATAGATTTCATTATTTAAACACCAGAAATAACATTACAGATTACCTGAAACCAATCTTTAACTTTTTTTGGACCTCAGTTTCCTAGTTTGTAAAATGGGGTGATGTTTCTATTATCCATGTGTAAGGGGTGTTATGAGTTAAATGACTTGAAAAACTTAAAAAAATAACTAAAAATGTTAAGTCACTGTCCATAAAGTGTTTGTTAAATCAAATTGATGATGCTGGACACCATCTTATCTTCTGGGACAGCATAGACATTGAGCATTAGAACCCACTTTAAAAACTAAGTCATCAGCATAATAATGGTGAAATGGGAAGAGTCTAAGTTTTGTTCAAGTGGATAAATCAGAGAAAAGAATAGACTTTTCTGAAGCAATAACTGGACAAATATCATCAATGGCATAAATTAGCTACCAAATTAGATAAAAGAGTTGTAATTTTGGGTGGAGATTTAGGATATCCTTCCCTTATTATGCTAAGAAATCACTTCCCTAGCAGGTATAAAACACAGGTAGAAATCAAGAAAAACCTTGCACCCAAAAAGGATGAACAGCCTTTGTCTAGAGACCAGATGTGAAACTAAAAGAAGCTGGGAGATAAGGCTAATTCATGAAAGAGAAGTTAGGGTTTTGAATTGGTGAATCTAGACTTTGATACCTGGAATATCTTCCCCACCCCCCCTTTGGTTACTTTAGTAGACTGCCCCCTACTGGAAATATCTTTGTTTATACCACAGTAAATGTGTTAAAAGACACAAAAATTTAAAAATCGTGATAATGTCCACTTTATTTTCTGTGCACTTATCATATTTTTTCAATAAATATTTCCTATTCTTTCCCAATAACAGTGTCAATAGAAGTCCTGTCCCTTGAAGATAATACTCTGCAGTATGTAAAATTGTTTTTATTATGCATAATGCTATCATCACATAAATTATTTTCTTAGTTTTGCTTTCTTCCCTTTGCATCAATTCATGAAATTCTTCCCAGTTTCTTCTGAAAAATGTTCATTTTATGATTTTTATGGAATAATAATAACCCATAATATTTTTCACAACTTCATTTATCTTTCAATAGGACATTCCTATAATTTTCATTTTGAAACTACCAAGAGAATAGCCGCTTTAAATGTTCTTGTACATATTTATCATTTTCTTCTTTTTTTGAGGCATAAATCTAGATCTAAGTACAGGCCAAGAGTTGTAACTTTGGGGCAGAATTATGAACTACATTCCAGAATCAATTCAAAGCTCCACTGACAATGCACTATAGTCTATATTTCCTGAAGCCCTTTCAATGCTTTTTAAAAAATCTTAAAAGTGTTTTATTTTTTCCAATTATATGCAAAAATAGTTTTCAACATTTATCTTTATTAGATTTTGAGTTTCACATTTTTCTCTCTCCCTCCCTTCCTCTCCCTTCTCCAAACCAGCAAGCAATTTAATGTCATACATACACAATCATGTTAAATGCATTTCCACATTACTCATTTTGTGAAAGAAGAATCAAAACAAAAGGGAAAACCACAAGAAAGAAAAAACAAAAAAGTTAAAAAAGTAAAAATAGTATGCTTTGAACTGTGAACAGACTTCCATAATTTTTTTTCTGTGAATGTGGGTGGCATTTTCCATCACAAGTCTTTTTAGAATTGTTTTTGATCATTGTGTTATTGAGAAGAGCCACCAAGAAGAGAAATGAATCATAGTTGATCATCACACAATGTTGCTATTGCTGGGTAAGATATTCTGGTTCTGCTCACTTCACTCAGTATCAGATCATATAAATCTTCTCAATTTTTTTTGAAATTTGCCTGTTCATCATTGCTTAGAGGACAATATTATTTCATTACATTTATAAACCACAACTTGTTCATCTATTCTTCAATTGATGGGTTCCTCTCAATTTCCAATTTTCTACCACTACAAAAAGAGCTGCTATAAATATTTTTGTATACATGGGTCTTTTTCCCTTTGTTATAGTCTATTTGGGATTCAGGCTTAGTAGTGGTATTTCTGGATCAAAGGTTATGCATAGTTTTATAGTCCTTTGGGCATAGTTCCAAATTGCTCCCCCAAATGGATCAGTTCACAACTTCAACAGAAGTATAATTAGTGTCCCAGTTTTTCCACATCCCCCCCAACATTTATGATTTTCTTTTTCTGTTATATGAGCCAATCTGAGAGGAGTAACATAGTTTACATTTCTCTAATCCATAGTGATTTAGGGCATTTTTATATGAGTATAGTTAACTTTAATTTCTTCATCTGAAAACTTCCTGTTCATATCCTTTGACCATTTATCAATTGAGCCTCCTCAACATTTTTAATTTTCCTTTTTTATTATCATTGCAAATCTGATAGATGTGAGGTGGAACCTTGCATTTGTCCACCTATTAATGATTTATTCTTTTTCTTCTCTTATTTCTATAACTAGAATTTCTACATTATGTTAAATAGAGATGGTGATGATGGCCAACCTTGATTTACTCTTCATTTTGTTGGAAAGATCTGTTAACTTTTCTTCATTATGTATTTGCTCTTGAATTTAGAGAAATATTATTTGCTATATTAATTTTTGGTTTGAGAGGTGAATGAAGTTGACCACAAGGGCCTTGTGCTAGAGACAAGTAACATTGGCCTTTAGGGATATGGTGCTGCAGCCATGCTTGCACAATGACAAAGGCAACAACAATGCTAATTACCTCAATTGTTCAACAGTTTGGTTGCTGCTGGCAGGATGTGAAGAGCCCCCACAGCCATTTCAACTATGCATACAAAAAATTCTTGTGACAGAGACCTACACTACCATGGCAATCTCAACAATAGGCAGATAGAAAAACCTGTTATGTTAGAGGAATATAACATGGATATGGGAGGAGTAGGCCTTTTTGATCAACTTTTGGCATCATATTCATACTCCAATAATTCTATAAAAGTCATCAGTCAATTTACCTTCAAGTTTGTGAAATTACTCTGGTCAATGGTTGTATTATCTACTCACAAAGTTCTGACAGCTCTATAAAGTTAGATTCTGTACAATTCAGAAAAAAAGAGTCATTGATGGTCTCCTTGAACAGCACCAGTATGCAGTTACACACAGAAAAACCTGGCAAATAATCGACTAATCCTCTTCCAAATCAACCAAGACAGTGGCATTTTTCAATATCATATTCTAACAAGTCGTACACACCTAATTGTGAGGTGTGTAGTAATAGAGTAAAACATGAGAGACATCAGTGCATCACATACTGTAAACAGTGCAATGGACTAATGAAAAGCAAATTCTTGCTTTGAGCTCTACCATTCACTACAACAGTTGTAAACCCCAAACCCAAGTTGTAACCCCAAAACATTGTTTGGAATGATTTTATGCCATTTTTTGACAATAAAGCATGTCATGTTGGAGAAATACATGTTCTCTGCAAATTTTACTTGTTGCTTAGTTGTTTAAGGTTCATTTATGGGATAATTAGGAAGAAAATAACATAAACTGCAACTATAATTGATTCCTTGTGAAATTTGTAATTTAGTTCAAATTTGGCATATAATATTCAGCACTGGAAGGAAAGGAAAAACATTTTTCAGCACCTATTACTAATTTATCTTTTTTCTTATCTTATTTCTGTAACCAGAATTTCTAACATTATGTTAAATAGAAATAGTGATGATGACCAAACTTGATTTATCCTTCAGTTTGTTGGAGAGGTCTGTCTGTAACTTTTCCTCATTTGTTCTTTAGTTCATAAAGATATTAATTATTATATTAAGGGAAAGTCCTTTTCTAAGAGAAAGACGTTTTAAGCAGAAATAACTGTTGCAATTTTTCAAAGTTTTTTGTATCTATTGATATAATCATATATACAATAATATTTGAATTATAAAGATCATTTATTATGCTTATAGCCTTCCTCATGTTGAACTAATTTTGTCTGTCTAGGATAAATACTACACAATTGTAAAATATACTCTAATAAAGATTATATTACTAATATTTGTAGTATACTTTCTAATATTTTATTTACCTTTTTGTATCAATGTTCATCAGGCAAATTTAGTTTTCTTTATTTTTTCTCTCAGTATTTAGTAATCAGATCAATAATTATATCATAGGAAGAAATTAGAAAGGTGCCATCTTTTTTATCATTGCAAATAATTTGTGTAGTGCTGGAATTAGTGTTCTGTAAATATTTGATAGAATTCAGTTTTAAATTCATTTGGTTCTAAAGTGAGTTCCTTTGAGAATTCATTTAAGATTTGTGTAATTTCTTGTTCTGAAATTGTATAATTTAAACAGCTTACTTTTCCTTTATTAACCTTAGTATTTTATACTTTTATAACCATTTTTCTATTTCCTCTTAGTTTATATATATATACATATATATATATATATATATATATATATATATATATATATGGTTTTGCAAGGTAATGAGATTAAATGACTTGCCCAAGGTCACACAGCTAGGAAATTATTAAGTGTCTGAGGTACTCCTGACTCCAGGACTGGTGCTCTATTCACTGTGCCACCCAGCTGCCATTTTTAGCATATATTTAAACAAAATATTTTCTGATAATTTTTTTAATATTCTATTCAATTGTGGTGAGCTATTTTTAAACATTTTTGATATGAACAATTAACTAGTTTTTTATCTTTTAAAAAAATTCACACCTAGATTTATATTATTTACATATCTGCTTTCAATTTTATTGATCTTTTTGATTTTTAAAAATTGCTATGTTTTGCATTAATTTTGATTTATTGTATTTAATTTTTTTAAATTGCTACTCAATTCACGGAATTGATCTTTCATTTTTTATTTATTGAAACCATTTAAATATATAAATTATCCTGTCAGCACTGTTTCAACTGTATCCCATAAGTTTTGGTATATTACCTTGTTGTCATGATTCTCTCAAATTATATTTTCTATTGTTTATGTAATTTGTTCATTGACCCATCAGTTTTTTACAACTATACTATTTAATCTCCAATGGCTTTTTATTTCCTTAAATTTTTTTATTGAATATAATTTGATTGCATTTTTATCATTAAATTATATGTTTAACATTTATGCTTTCTAGATTTTAGATGAAATCTTTGTATCTAAATATATGTCACTTTTTATAAAGGTACCATATGCAGATGAGAATAATATAAATTCCTTTCTAAGTCCCAGAATAAAAGTAATAACTAGATTATTTCCATTAAAATAATCATTAGAAATCTATCCTCCTTAATTTTTCTAAAATTCTGTTGAGGTCCTTTAACTTCTTTATTGTTTATATTTTGCTTAGATTTATCTAGATCTGAAAGGCATATATTACATGCTTCCACTAGTTTTACTATCTATTTCTATAATTTGATTAACTTTTCCTTTAAATATTTAGAAGCCATGTTAAAAATTCATAAGTTTTGTTATCTATGATGCTTTAAGCATAATGCAATTATCTTTCTTATCTTTTTTTAATTATATGTATATTTACATAAACCTATTTGAAATCACATTTGATACATCTGCTATCCTTGAATTCAGCTGAAGCATAATGCATTTTCTCCAGTCTTTGTTTTTCATATAAAATATATACCATCAGGTTCTTCTTTCTAATAAACTCTGCTATCTTCCTCCATTTTATAGGTGAGTTCACACTGTTTACATTCACAATTATGATTGCTAATTGTATAATTTTTCCCATCCTGTCCTCTTTAACTTCTTCCTCCTTTTTCTCCCATTTCACTCTTTACAAAAGAGAAGGTGGTAAAAGAGAGGAAGTTTATCTGACATTTATGCTTTTATAAGTGAAAAACTTGTTTCTTTATGCCATGATAATGCTTAGACCTGGGTAAACATTTAATGGAAAAACTAACTTCCCTGGGAAGCAATGGTGGTTTTGTTGTATTAAATTATAGAGTCCTAATCTAATCAATTCAATTCATTTAATAAAACTTTCATTTATGTGACAGCTAGGTATACCACCTAGAGGATAAAGTTTTGGACCTGGAGTACAGTGATTGGAACATAATATAGGCTATATAAATGCTATTGATGATGATAATGATGTTTACTTTTTTTTTAGTTTTTGCAAGGCAATGGGGTTAAGTGTCTTGCCCAAGGCCACAAAGCTAGGTAAGTGTCTGAGGCCAGATTTGAACTCAGGTACTCCTGACTCCAAGGCCGTTGCTCTATCCACTGTGCCATCTAGCCACCCCTGATGTTTACTTTCTTTAGAGCCCTATGCTAGGTACTTAAAAGAAACAAAGTTTAGATAATATGTTATTCCTGCCATAGAGGTGGGTGGCAAGGTAGACCAAAACAAATAGAGAATTACAGATAGCCATAATCCACAATGATGTTATGTAATTTAATTTCATTGTTGCCAGGGATGGGCATAGCTTTGTGTTGTAGATATTTGCAATTCTTCACCTTTCAATTTGACAAGCAATTGCTAATCTACTATGTACAAAGTATGTGAAAGACTAGGAAATCAAAGATGAAATAAGACTCTCCTTCTAAATCGAACTTTCTCATGGAGAAAAAGGGGATGTATACAAACACCCATGATATATGACAATATAAAAATTTTCATTTAGGAATGATCTTCAGTTGGATGTGATCAGGAAAGGGAAGATTGGAAGATATAGCAACTGAGATGCTTTTAAAAAAATTTTTTAATGGCTTTTGTTTTTACTTTTTTTGAAATATACCCTTGTGAAAAAAAAAGAGAAAAAGCAGTTAAGTGAAACCAACCAATAGAGAGATTAAGTTTAATAGTAAATATATATATATAAAATTCTGCATTTATAGAGCATTCTGCACCCCCAGCAAAGGAATGAGATATATTATCTCATCACTTTTCTCAGGCAATTACAATGATCTAATATTTACTCTTGTTTTAGTCTTAATTTACATCATTATAGTCATTTGTGTATATAACTGCTTCCTGGTTATTTTGATATCACTTTTTTCAGGTAATGTAAGTCTTCTTATGTTTCTATTAATTCCCTATATTCATAATTTCTTATGGTAGAATAATATTTCATAAAAGCTGTTTGCCATAAGTGGTTCAGTCATTCCCTAGTTAATGGACTACCATCAACCACTTCCTGACTTTTTACTACCTCAAGTCAAGTCTAGAAAAAAGAAATAGATGTTGACAGAGATAAGAATGATGACTAAGTTCATTTGAGGCATCCAGGATAGCAATAAAGGCATAAAGATCAGTGTAGACAGCCACAGAGGAAAAAAAATAGACTAGCATCCAATTTATCTGGAACACAGAAATTATTAAAGGGAGTAACATGGGATAAGGATATCTAGGTAAAATGGAATTCTGGTGATTAAATGCTCATACAGTGATTCATACTTTATTCTTTTGATAATGGGAAGTCCCAAAAGTTTCCACTTAAGTATCTTTGTCTCCTAATTATGATAACTAGAAAACTCCAATATATACTTCAAGGGAAGATAGATGTCATTCCTCACCTGTCCTTTTGTTGTCTCCTGGGGTAAGGAGTCATGAAGGAGAAACTTGATTTAGCTAAATTCTTACTGAATATGTATATTCAGTAAATTCAGTATATACAGCCTAAAGCTATGGGGAACATATTTGAATGTCCTGGTTGAAATTAAATACAGTGATACATCACTTATTGTCTCTTGGACATCTCAAATTAGATGTTCTGTAGGCATTTCAAACTCACCATGTTCATAATAGAACACATTACTATTTCCCCTAAAACCTCCCTATTTTCTAACTTCCCTAATGCTGTTGAAGGCATCATCATGCTATCAGTCACACCACATATTCAATCTGTGCTAAATTCTGTTCCTATCATCACAATATCGCCTTTATATGTCTCATTTTTTCCATTCACAAAGCCAAAGCTCTAGTTCAGACCCTCATTGCCTCTGGCCTGAACAATTGCAATAGCCTTCTAACAGGTCTTTCTGTCCAATTCATCCTCCATTCATTTTCCAAGGTGATTTATGCAAAGCATTAGTCTGATTGTGTTGCCTCATAGTTTAGTGAGTTGCAGTGGCTCCCTATTACCTCAAAGATCAAACACAAACTCCTCTAACATTCAAACCTATTCTTTCCTTGACTGCTGAGAGATCCTCTAACCCCTACCTCTTGTACAATTTGCTCTGACAACCCCCTAGGTCTGGAATACTCTGCTTCATCAACTTTTATTTTTTTGGTTCCCTGCATTGTACAGTACCACACCAATGAGTCCAAGCTCTAGTTGGATGGGATCCTGGCAACAGTTCTACCTATGGATGATTTGGTTCATCCTTTGACTAGTTTCATCTTAAACTAGTTTACAATGATTTTTTTCATTACTACAGTTTATGGCTATCTTACTCCTATTAGCATGTGATGAGTGTACTTCATCAGAGACTATGTAATTACTATAGTTGATTAATATTAATTGGTCTGAATGGAAATCTAAGAACAGGCTAGAGATAGGAGATTCAGGAATCAAACAGAAATTTAATTTCCGAATGAGGCAAACAGCTTGCATGAAAGAATATGTGTGCCAATTCCTCAACCCTAGTGGGGGAATCTGAGGCAGGCTGGGGATACCTTAATACTTATACTACTGGATATCCAGTGAGTTGCAGCTCTGCCAATGAGGGGTAACAGCAACCATGTGACAAGTTTGATTCACAAAAGGGCTTCATGACCAGATCTTGTCCAAGCTTGTCCAGCACTTATCCACCTGGTCCTGGTCAAAACATAAAATAATTATGTAATTTTGCCAAAGGGTGAGATCATTCAGAGTGTGAGTGCAAAGGGTTGTTGTTCCATGCCAAGCTCAGGACAAAACTTATTTGTTTGGTTTTAGTTCTGAAAACAGGTTGTCTCCTAATATCTTAATACTTAGTGACTTGGTAATTTCTTATGTAGGACTAAAGACTCCTGTTCTTCTGGGCCATTACTCTTCCAAAGCCTTGAGAAAAAAAATATTTATAGTAATATATTATTAAAACAAAATGTTCAAAAGGCAGTGACTTGTAAGGAGGAAGATTGCTAAGTAATTTGCATGACTTGGCAATAGTAGCCATGGACATGATGAGAATTAAAAGAAATTTATTTGGAAGCCAAACAGTAAAAAAACTAGATTGGACCTAAGAGACTTCTATTATATTGACTAAGTATAACTGTGGGTCTGAATCACAAAAGAGTTAAAATAGAGCTGAGATTATAGGATGGCTCACAAAAGGGTCATAAACACTTCCCCACAGGGAAGAGTAGACTAGCTGCAATTCAAAAGAGAAGCAACAGCAGCTTAGAGGGAAAAAACTGTCCAGCAGATGACATAAGCAGCTTCCAGTTCAGTGAGGAGCATGCTAATAAATAGCTTCAGTTGATATTGTGGCATCAGAGAGTGTTCTGATTGGGGTTAAATCCTAGAATCATGAATTGTCCAGGTATATGTGTTTTCCTTTCCATTTGTGGCATAGGAATCAGTGGAAGGGTTTGAAATGTAATAGGGAATTGATTTTCCCTTCTTTTAAAAAAATCATTTTTACTTATTCATTTTCAAAATATTTTTCTTTTTAAATTTTGAGTTCCAAATTCTCTCTTCCCCTCTTCCTCCTACTATTAAGAAGTAAAGCAATTATTCATGTGAAATCATGCAAAACATATTTCTATATTAGCCATATTTTTAAAACTGAGAAAAATATATTTATTTTCAGAGTTTATCAGTTTTCTATCTGAAAGTGAATAGCAATTTTTTCATTATAAATCCTATAGAACTATCTTGGATCATTTTATTGATCAGAGTAGCCAAGTCTTTTTTAAAATTGTATTATTTTCTAATAACATGGAAAACAATTTTAAGTTTAAAAAAATTTAGTTCAACTTCTCCCCACCCCCACCCCTTTCCCGAATTGAGAAGACAAGAAATTTGGTAATGATTTACATTAGTTTCTTATAAAATATAGTGTTCATATTGTTTTGGCAAATAGACTACCAAGTATTTTTTATTAACTACAGTTATTTCAAATGGAATTTCTCTTTCTGTCTCTTGCTCCTGGACGTCGTTAGTAATGTAAAGAAATACTAATGATTTATGTGGGTTTCTTCTGTATTCTATAAGTTTGCTAAAGCTATTAATTATTTCAAGTAGTTTTTTTATTTGAATTTGCAATTATGTAAACTATATATATCCATCATAATCATGTTGTAAAAGGAAAATATAGTCCAAGAAAAATCTAAGAAAAATGAAGTTTTAAAAAAAGTATTTTTTGATCTGCAGAAAGACTCCATCAGTTCTTTCTCTGGAGTTGGATAAAATTTTTCATTGTTAAGTCCTTTGGAATTGTCTTAGATTATTATATTGCTGAGAATAACTAAGTCATTCACAGTTGATCACTGAACAATGTTGCTCTACAATTGTTATTTCAATGTTCTTCTGGTTCTTCATACTCTTCTTCCTTTATCCACAAACCTGACAGGTAAACTGTTTCATGTTGTCCTAATTTCCTTATAGTATCACCTTTTACACCTAAATCATTTTGACCTTTTCTTAGTATATGATGTGAGATGTTAGTCTACACCTAATTTCTGACAAACTGTTTTATAGTTTTCCCAACAATTTTTGTCAAATAGTGAGTTGTAGTCCTAAAAGTTTAAATCTTTGGATATATCAAACACTAGATTAATATGACCATTTACTACTGTGTATTGTTTACCTAATCTATTCCATTAATCCACTACTTTGTTTCATATTAGATTGTTTTAATAATTACAGTTTGAGATCTGGTAAGGTTAAGTTACCTTCTTTCATTTTTTTTTGTCATTGATTCCCTTCATACACTTGATTTGTTGTTCAAGATTAATTTTGTCATTATTTTTTCTAGCTCTACAAAATAATTTTTGATAAATCTTTTATGAAACTGAATAAGTAAATTAATTTAGCTAAAATTTTAATTTTTACTATATTGGCTCAACATACCCATGAGCAATTAATTTTTTTCTAATTGTTTAAATCTGATTATTTATGTGAAAAGCATTTCATAAGTGTGTTCATACAGTTTTTTAGTTTGTTTAAGCAGATCATTACCAAGTATTTTATATTATCTACAATTACTTCAAATGAAATTTTTCTTTTGGTCTCTTGATGCTGGACTTTGTTGGTAATATAAAGAAATGCTTATGAATTGTGTGGATTTATATTGTATCCTATAATTTTGCTGAAGTTGTTAATTATTTGAAGTAGTTTTTTCATTGATTCTCTAGAATTCTCTAAATAATCCAATCACATCATCTACAAACAGTCAAAGTGGTGTTTCTTCATTACCTTTTCTAATTCCTTCAATTTCTTTTTCTTCTTTTATTTCTATAGTTAGCACTTCTAATGCAAAATTGAATAATAATAATAATAATAATAATAATAATAATAAATAATAGTGGTAATAGCCATCCTTGCCACCCCTGAACTTACTGGAAAGGCTTCTAGCTTAGTCACATAATTCTTGTTGATGGTTTTTAGATAGATAATACATATCATTTTAAGGAAAGTTTCACTGTTTCAGTCTTTCCTTCTTTTTATAGATATTTTATTTATTTTCTGATTATATACAATATAGTTTCTAGCCATCATTTTTTGTAAGGTTTTGAATGTTAGGATTTTCCCCCCACCCTCCCTTGCTCCCCCCTCTTTCCCACAGAAGGCAGTCTGATAATCTTTACTATGTTTCCATGCTATGCATTGATCAAAATTGAATGTGTTGAGAGAGAAAAACCTATCCTGAGAAGGAAATAAAATTTTAGAGATAGGAAAATCATGTAATACATGAAACAACTTTTTTGTAAATTGAAGGTACTATTTAAACTACACAGTTCTTTCTCTGGATACAGAGAGTTATTCTCCATCACAGATACCCTAAAATTGTCTCTGATTATTGCACTGATGGAATGAGCAAGTCCATTAAGGTTGATCAACACCCCCATGTTGTTGTTAGAATATACAATGGTCTTCTGGTTCTGCTCATTTTGCTTAGCATCAGTTCATGCAAGTCTTTTCAGGCTTCTTTGAAATCCCATCCCTCCTGGTTTCTAATAGAACAGTAGTGTACCATAACATACATATATCCCAATTTGTTCAGCCATTTCCCAATTGATGGGCATCTCCTCAATTTCCAATTCTTTGCCACTACAAACAGAGTTTTTTTTTCATGATCCCTTCAGGATATAAACCCAGTAGTGGCATTGCTGGATCAAAGGGTATGCATATTTTTATTGCCCTTTGGGTATAATTCCAAATTGCTCTCCAGAAAGGTTGTATCAGTTCACAGCTCCACCAGATTTCTCACATCCCTTCCAACACTGATCATTGTCCTTTCTGATCATATTGGCCAATCTGAGAGATGTGAGGTCTTCCCTTCTTTTTATAACAAGAATGAGTGTCAAAATTTTTTTTCTGCATCTGTTGAAAAAAATATGATTCTTGTTCAGTTTGCTATTGGTTGCATCACTATATTATTGTGTATTATGTTTTTGTTCAATTATACTTATTGTTTTTGCTAATAATTAATGAAACCTGCATTCCTGGGATAAATCCCACCTATAATCCTTCTGTCATATACATTAGCTAAACTTGACCGCTTTTTTTTTTTTGGTTTTTGCAAGGCAAATGGGGTTAAGTGGCTTGCCCAAGGCCACACAGCTAGGTAATCATTAAGTGTCTGAGACCAGATTTGAACCCAGATACTCCTGACTCCAAGGCCGGTGCTTTATCCACTACGCCACCTAGCTGCCCCTGACCATAGCTTTCTTTCTCTGTTTTGCTTTTCCTGATTTAGGAATCAGCACCATATTTGTGTCATAAAAGGAATTTGATAAGACTTTTTTGCCTGTTTTTCTAAATATAATATTGTAATTAATTGTTCCTTAAATGTTTGATAGTATTCACTTATGAATTCATCTGGTCCTAGGGATTTTTTCTTAGGGAGGTCATTGACAGTTTCTTCAATTTCTTTTTCTAATATGTAGTTATTTAAGTTTTCTATTTTCTCCTTTGCTAAATTTGTTTAAATATTCATCCATTTCACTTAGATTATCTGATTTGTTGGCATACAATTGGGCAAAATAGCTCCCAATAATTGCTTTAATTTCATCTTCATTGGTGATGAAATCACCTTTTTTAATATTTGATACTGGTAATTTGACTTCCTTCTTTCTTCTTAAAAAAGCAATCAACTAAATAAAAAAATAAGTAAATAAAACAAAAAAACCCTAAAAAAGTAATTAACTAATGAATGGTAATTCATACCCATAAAACCAATTTCTAGCTTTATTGCTTACATCAATGGCTTTCTTACTTTCAATTTTATTCATCTTTCCTTTGATTTTTCATGATTTCCAATTTAGTATTTACTGAATAGCTTTTGATTTGTTCTTTTCCTAATTTTATAGTTGTATGCCCAATACATTTCTCTGCTCTTTCTTCATTAAGTATATAGAGATATAAATTTTTCCTTAAATAATGCTTTGGCTGCATTCCATAAATTTTGGCATGTTGTTTGATTGCTGTCATTTGCTTTAATGAAATTTTTAGTTATTTTTATGATTTGTTCTTTTTTACATTCATTCTTTAGGATTAGATTCCAATTAATATTTAGCATATTTCCATGGCCCCTTTTTTTTTTAGGTTTTTGCAAGGCAATGGGGTTAGGTGGCTTGCCCAAGGCCACACAGCTAGGTAATTATTAAGTGTCTGAGGCCGGATTTGAACTCAAGTACTCCTGACTCCAGGGCAGGTGCTCTATCCACTGCACCACCTAGCCACCCCTCCATGGCTCTTTTTTAATGCAGTTTTTATTACATTATGTTCTAAAAAGGTTTCATTTAATATGTCTACTTTTCTACATTTGATTGTGAGGTTTTTAATGCCTTAATGCATGGTCACTTTTGGGCTATTTGTATAACAGATAAAGAGGTATATTCCTTTCTATTCTCATTCACTTTTTCTCAGAATTATGTCATATCTAACTTTTCTAGTATCTATTCATTTCTTTAACTTCTTTTTGTTAGAATTATTTAGCTCTGAAAGGAGAAAAATCAAAGTCCTCCACTAGTATGATTTCACTGACTATTTTCTCCTGTATTTCATTTAATTTTTCCTTTAAGAATCTAGGTGCTATACCACATAGTTCTCATATATTTGGTATAGATGTTACATCACTATCTATGATACCTTTTTTTTTAGCAAAATGCAATTCCCTGCTTATCACTTTTAATTTATAGATTTGCTTTTACTCTGAGATCATGATGGCTATCCCAGTTTTATTTTTTTTACTTCAGCTAAAGCATAATACCTTCTGCTTCAATCCCTTTCCTTTTCTCTCTGTGTGTCTCTCTGCTTCAAATGTTTTTCTTTTAGATAATATGTTATAAAATATTCTACTTTTAAATTTACTCTATTTGCTTCCATTTTATGGTTTTATTTATCACATTCACATTTACAGTAATGATTACTAACTATATTTTTCTCTTATCCTATTTTGCCTTGTTTATCCTTTGCTCTGTTTTCACTCTGCCCTTCCTTAGAAGTGTCTTGCTTCTGATCACTGCCCCCTCCAAACTGACCTTGCTTCCATTAGTCCTCTCCCCTTCTATTTCTACTACTTTATATCATCCTACTTCCCTTTAGGGCAAGATAGAATTCAATACCCAACTGTATGTGTGTTATTCCCTCTTTTTACCAATTCCAATCAAAATAAGTTTCAAGTCTTACCCATCAACCCCCCCACATCTCTACCTCCACTGTAAAAGATTTTGCATGACTCCTTTAAGTGACATAATTTACTCCATTTTACCACTCCTCTCCCTCTTCTCTCTCTTTCTCACCTCTTAACTTTTTTAATATTATTTCATCATAGTTAGTTCACAACTATGCCATCCATCTATCTATCTATCTATCTATCTATCTATCTATCTATCTATCTATCTATCTATCTATCTATCCTCCTTCTATCTGCCCTAAAAATGAGAAAGTTCTTAGGAGTTACAAGTATGATCTTCCCATGTAGGATTGTAAGCAGTTTAATCTTATCGAATAACTTACAATTTCTCTTTTGTGTTTTCCTTTTAATATTTATCTTGTGACTTGAATTTGAAAGTCAAATTTTCTCTTCAGTGCTGGACATTTCATGCTTGAAATTTCTCTATTTCATTAAATATACATTTTCCCCCAAAAGATTATGCCCAGTTTTGCTGAGCATATGATTCTTGATTATTCACCCCACTGCTTTGCCCATTGAAATACTATATTTCAAGTCCTCTATTAAATCTTGTGTTATCTAGTCTGTGACTCCATGTTATTTGAATCATTAATTTCTATATGCCCACTTCTATTTTTTTTGGCAAGGCATCATAATAACTTTCTATGGTCAGATTCTTTTTTGTTGTTTCCTCATTTTCCCAGTCTATTGATTGACTTTTAACTTTATGTTAGAGTTGAGTTCTGGAAGAGTTACTGTACCAAGTCTCAGAATTTTTATTCTCCTGTTTTCAGATCTAGTTCTGGAGGGGTCTCTAAATTTTTAGTTCTTCCAAGATGATTGTCACTGCTCTTCTGATTTGTGTTCCAGTTTGTGAACAATGTCTTTTCTGACTTGAAACAGTCATCAAGTTACCTGTGCTTGCTAGGGCTCCTTCTCATCCTGGAATTGTAGTCTGATCCTGCATATGTTCAATATAACAGAGTCCTTTACCCATTCCAGCAAAGGACACAAGCCACTAGTAACCTGAGCAGGTTATAGAAGCTACAAGGAACTTCAATCATTGTCAGTGGCAATCATTCACCCTGAGTCAAAAGAAAGAGTTAACTCAACCCCAACCCTCAACAACTGAGGATGTACCCCTGATGATTAGGGCACCAAGGAGAAAGACTATTTGAGAAACTTAGGGAAAAACTAGTATGTCTTGTCATACATAGTAGCTGTACTTAAGAAGGATCACTTTAATTCTACTGTAACCGTGCCAAAGGAGCATGTTATTTAGTGAAGAAAATTACAATTGCCACCTTTATTAATATTTTCCTTGCTGTTGCAAAATTTCATATGGTGAGGTTACTTAAAATGAGTGCCACTTTAAATGATGTATTAGGGAACTGGTCAACCAGGACCTAAGTCTTAGAGTATACAGTGATTTTTCTCCTTGTGTAGAGTTATACAGTACATGTACAATCTTCCATACTTGGCGTCAACCCAACAAAGAGTTTTTGTAAACCTTCTTAGTGAACTATAATTGACTGAGGGGCAGTTGTTGGGTGATAAAAAGGAGTTTGTTAATTGACTTAAGGGCAAGAAAGATTAATGATAGAGCTGGAATTAAATTTGCTTATACATGGATTACTATACTCCCCCCTTAGCTATCTTTATGCTTCAATATTCCCTAGTAACTTACAAGTATGGAATAATTACTATGGACTACTGAGTATAAAGATGTGATTCAGCTGCCTTTTCTCCCTATGTAACCATAATGTTTCTTTGAGTATTTGTTTCCTGTTTCTTTTTTGTTTCTTCTTTCCTGATGTTAAGTGAATGAATATCCAGGGATTGATTAGACCAGATTTTGATCCATTGAACTTTGAAAGTGCTGAGATTACCTCAGTGAAGGGAAGTCAATGAAAAGAGATTGCAGTTGCAGAAGGGAGCAAATGATTCATCAACTATACCATACTCAGTAGTAAGCATAACAGGGATTCCTCAAAGGGAGGAAAGGTCTCCCAAGGTGAGGATTTCACACCCCCCCCTTAAAAACTGATGGAATGTGGGAGGAGGGAACTATTGTGTTCCAGCCATTACTAGTTTGAACCCAATGTTCCCAGGGACAAAAATGTGTGCACAGCGTGGGTTTGTGGTATGATGTTTTTGTGCTTCTATCCTGGTCTACTATTTCAATGACAATTCCATTGTAAAAGTTAATTGATGTCAACTGGTTGGTTGATAGTGAGGAAATAACTAGTTAATTGATGTTGAAGAGAATTCCAGATGGATCTTGAAATAAAGCCATATTCCTAGATTCCTCTGGAAAAAATCCTCTGGGACCTATCAATTAGAATGGGAGATGGGGAAAGTAAACTAGAGAGAATATTACAAGACAGTTCAACTCATGTACTCACAGAGACTTCGGAGGGGGGGGCTTTAGGGAGGCTTCCCCATTATATATGCCTTTTTTGTTTCTTATTGATAATTTATCTTGTTTTTCCAATTAAATTTTTGAAAGTTTTTCAACATTCATCCAAATGCATATTTATAAGTTACACAATTTTCTTCCACCCTCCCTTCCCAACCCCCACTCTTCAGTGGTGAATACTCTTTTGAATTTTGTATTTAACATGTTTATATATTAGTCATTTTCTGTATGAGGAATTTAGACTAAGGGAAAAGAAAGAAAACCGTAGTGTGGGAAGGAAAAACATAAGAGAAATTTTTAAAAAGTGAACTTAATATTCATTCAGATTCTGTAGTTTTGTGGGGTTGTTTTGGCTCTGAACTGCTGAGAGGTGTTGCCTCCGTCAAAGCTGATCAACTCACAATGTTGTTAATGTTTATAATGTTCTCTTGATTCTATTCCCTTTACTCAGCATCAGTTCCTGTAATTCTTTTTTTTTTTAGATTTTTGCAAGGCAATGGGGTTAAGTGACTTGCCCAATGTCACACAGCTATGTAATAAGTGTCTGAGGCTGGATTTGAATTTTGGTCCTCCTGATTCCAGGGCTAGTGCTCCATTCACTGCACCACCTTAGTTCCTGTAATTCTTGCCATGCTCCTCTAGAGTCTGACTATTCATGTTTTCCTATAGAACAATAGTACTCCATGACATTCATATACCATACCTTGTTCATCCATTTCCCACTTGACAGATATCCCCTCAATTCCCAGTACTTTGCCACTACAAAAAGAACTGCTATGAGTCTTTTGAAACATGTGGGACTTTTCCCATATTTAAAATATTTTCTTCTGGATATAGGCCTAGCATTGGTATTGCTGGATCAAAGGGTATCATAGTTTTATTCCTCTTTGGACATAGTTCTATATTGCTCTCCAAAATGATTGGATTAAGTTTATAACTCCACCAACGGTGCACTAATATCCAAATTCTCCCATAATCTCTGCAACATTGATCGTTTCCCTTTTTCTCATCTTAGTCAATCTGATAGGTGTGAGGTGGTATCTCATAGTTGTTTTAATTTGCATTTCTCTAATCAGTAATAACTTGGAACATTTTTCATATGATTATATATATTTGCATATATATATATAGATAGATACATTTGGCTTTAGTTTCTTCATTTGAAAACTGCCTAGTGATTTATCAATTTTGATCAGTTTATCAACTGAAGAATGACCTATAATCTTATAAATTGGATTCAATTTTCTATATATTTTAGAAATGTTATATCAGACTCCCAAATGTGAACATTGCTTCCCAGTTTCCTGTTTTCCTTCTAATTTTGGCAGCATTGGTTTTATTAATGTCAAAACCTTTAAATTTAATATAGTCATAATTTTCCATTTTTCAATTTATACTGTACTCTATTGCTTGTTTGGTCATAAATTTCTCCCCTTTCCAAAACTCAGATGGCTAAGAGTATTTTTTTAATCTATTAATTTGTCTGTGTGATTGCCTTTTATGTCTAAATCCTGTACCTAGTTTGACCTTATTTTGGTATAGGGTGTGAGATATGGATCTATCCTTAGTTTTTGCCATACTACTTTTCCAGTTTTTCCAACAATTTTTTGTTGAATAGTGACTTCTTATCGCAGAAACTAATGTCTTTTGGTTGGTCAAATAATAGATTCCCATAGTCATCTACCACTGATTCTTTGGCCCTTATCCTAAACCATTGGCCCATTACTCTATTTCTTAACCAATACCAGACAATTTTAATGACTGCCTTAGTCTGCTTTATAATATAGTTTTTAGATCTGTTAACGCTAGATCACCTTCCTTTATGTTTTTTTATCAGTTCCCTTGGTATTCTTGATCTTTTGTTGATCCAGATGAATGTTTTTACTCCTTTTTCTAGCTCAGTAAAATAATTATTTGGTAGTTTGATTAGCATGATGCTGAATAAGTCATTTAATTTGGGTAGAAATATTATTTTTATTATATTAGTGTGTCTTAACCATGAGCAACTGACATTTTTCCAGTTGTTTAGATCTGACATTATTTGTTTGAAAAGTGTTTTGTAAGATAGATTCCCAAATATTGTATGTTGTCTGCAGTTACTTTATTTATTTATTTTGAAAAGGGGGTTGCAAGGAAATGGGGTTAATGACTTGCCCAAAGTCACACAACTAGGTAATTATTAAGTGTCTGAGATCACATTTGAACTCAGGTCGACTCTAGGATTGTGCTCTGACCACTGTGCCACCTAACTGCCCCTTTCTGCAGTTACTTTAAATTCTTCTGTCTAGCTCTTGCCCTTGGGCTTTGTTGTTCATATGCATAAAAATGCTGATGATTTATGTGGATTTAGTTTATATCCTGCTACTTTGCTGAATGTGTTAATTGTTTCAAGTAATTTTTTAATTCTTCAATTAAATCTTCAAGAAGATTTTTCTAGGGTTCTCTAAGTATACCATTATATAATCCTTAAAGAATGAAAGCTTTTCTTCCTCATTGCTAATTCTAATTCCTTAAATTTCTTTTTCTTCTCTTATTGCTAAAGTTAAACTTTTTAATATTATATTAAATAGTAATGGTGATCATGGGCATCCTTGTTTCACCCTTGATCTTAATGGAAATAGTCCTATTTATCCCCATTACATATAATATTTGTTGATGGTTTTAGATACATATTGTTTTTTATTATTTTAAGGAAAACTCCATTTATTCCTATACTCTCTAGTGTTTTTAATAGGAATGAATATTGTATTTTGTCAAAGGCTTTTTCAGCATCTACTGATATAATCATATGATTTTTGTTGACTTTATTATTGATATGCTCAATTATGTTTGAGTGTTTTCTGAATATTGAACCATCCCTGCCTTCCTGTTATAAATTCTACCTGATCAATGTGTATTATCCTAGTAATAATTTGCTGTAATCTCTTTGAAAAAAATTTATTTAAGATGTTTATTAGGCCATTTGATCTATAATTTTCATTGTTTTGACTCTCCCTGTCTTAAATATCAGCACCATATTGATAACATAAAAGGAATTTGGCAGAACTCATTCTTCTATTTTTTAAAATGTCTTGTATAAAATCAGAATTAATTGTTACTTAAATGTTTTGTAGAATTCATCTGTAAATCCATCTGGCCATGGAGACTTTTTCTTAGGGAATTTATTGATAGTTGCTTCAATTTATTTTTCTGGAATAGGGTTATTTAAGTATTTTATTTCCTCTTCTGTTAATCTGGATAGTTTGTATTTTTGTAAATATTCATCCATTTCACATAGATAGTCAAATTTATTTGCATACAGATGGGCAAAATGTCTTTGAATTATCACTTTAATGTCCTCCTCATTGGTGGTGAGTACACCATTTTCATTTTTCATTGATAATTGGTTATCCTTCTTTCTTTTTTCAATCACATTAACCAAAAGTTTATCTATTTTATTTGTTTTTTTATAAAACCAACTTTTAGTTTTATTTACTAGATCAATAATTTTCTTGCTTTCAATTTTATTGATCTCCTTTTTCTCTCTTTTATTCATATAAGCATTTAGAGGCATACAATTTACCCTAAAAACTGTTTTGGCTGCATTCCACAAATTTTGGTAAGATGTTTCATTGTTATCATTTTCTTGGTTGAAATAATTGATTATTTCTATGATTTGTTGTTTGATGCACTCATCCTTTAAAATTAAGTTATTTAGTTTCCAATTAATTTTTGGTTTATCTTTCCAAGACCCTTTATTATATGTAATATTTATTGCACCATGATCTGCTACCTTTCTCAATTTGATTGTAAGGTTTTTATGCCCTAGTACATGGTCAATTTTGGCATAAGTGCCATGTACTGCAGAGGAAAAGACATATTTTTTTCTATCCCTGTTCAGTTTTCTAAGTTTTCTAAATTTTTTAAGATTTTATTCACCTTCTTGACTTCCTTCTTGTTTATTCCCTTTACATATTCCTAACAAAGAAAATCTGTATAATGAAACAAACACCAGGTTTGACATCAGGAGACCTATGTGGTAGTTCTGAGTCTCTCACTAATTAGCTATCTTACCTTAGGTAAGTAATACATCTGTAATATAAACTAGGTGTCTTGGCAAGAGTTTTTCCATTTTAACATTCTTTGATTTTGTGAGCTAGAGGAGAGATTTGGAGGTCCTTGAGATACTTGAATGAAAACTGAATATACCCCTCAGGTAGGACAGCACTCTAGGAAAGGTTAATGCATAAGGGTTCGTGCCTTGAGTGGAATAGGGAAATGATGAATGAAATATTCTCTAGATAATTATGGTCTGCTCTGAAAATCAATACAGTATCTTTACAATGTACTGGCATATGTTGTAGGACACTGAGAGTGGTGATTGAATAAAAAATGCTATATAGTGATTAGAGAGAAGCTTAGTAGTCCTCATACATCTTTCCATCATAGTCTGCTGGATAGAGGTGCCCTTAACTAAGGATAAAAGGGGTCTAGTTGCAATACTCAGTTCTTCCCAGCACCTTGCTCTCTGACAGGGAACTAATCCCTGAACCTCTCTGCATCCTGAGCCAGACCTGAAAAGAGGACTTCCTGAGGACAGCAACAAGAGGAGATTCAAGAGGGTACAAGGTCAGAGTAAAATGATTTAAAGCATTTTTGTGCTTCCAAGTGCAAGTACCCGAATAGGATGTAGAGGATAAAAACGTTAACTTTTACTTGTCTCAGAACTGAAATTAAAAAGAATAATAACTCACATTCCTTAAGGGTTCACAAAGTGATTTCCTCACAGCAACACTATAAGGAAGACAGGGCAGGTGTCATTATTAAGGCCAAATGCACACACTGAAACAGAAAATAAAAACTAAATGGAAACTTTAGATGAAGGAAATCCCTGCCCAGTTTCCCACAGCAGCTGTTCTAAACCTTGCCCCTCTTTCCTCAGATCCCCAGCCACCTCCCTTTCCCAAGTCTCACAATTGCAACAGATAACTGATACTTCTATTTCACTGAGAAAATTGGGACACTCTCAAAGGAAAGTTGCTCCTTTGACTCTACAACTCAAAAATTTCCAGATCTTTCAACCATTCACACCCTCTACCATTTAGTATTCCATTCAGGATATCCCCACTCCTTGATCTGACTAATTCTTCACCTTGTGAGCTCAATCCCATCCCCTCAGTCTTTCTCTAGAACCATAATCCTGCAATTATGCCATCTCTCATGCATGTCTAATATATCTGTTCCCTGGAGGTCTCTAAACAAAGCAAGGATTCATAGTTTTGGTTTGGGTTAGGGACCATGCTAATCTTCTATGTATCATTCCAATTTTAGTATGTGTGCTGCCGAAGCAAGCACTTGGTTTGGGTGAGACTACAGAGTAGTTGAGATCCCTTCCAATTCCAGAATTGTGTAATTCTTTGATTTTGTGATTACCATTTAAGAGAGAACTTGGGTCCCAGATCAATCAATTTGCCACGAGTAACACAGTCAACAAGTATTGTTGGAAGTGGGATTCCATATGGAAGCTCTTGATTTGAAGTCCATAGTATTCTTTTCCACTGCTTTGATTTCTGTGCCAGGGGACACAATGGAGTGGAAGGGGGGGAAGGTGAATTGGAATGAGTGAGCCTTCATTCTCTCTGGAAGTGACTCAAAGAGGAAATAACATTTAGTCTCAATAGGGTATAGAAATCTATCTTGCCCTAGAAGAAAACAGGAAAGGAAAGAGATGGGAGGAAGGGCTTGGGGGTGAAGGTGATAGAAGAGAAGGAAGATCATGGGAGAGGATAGTGGTAAGGATGAGACCCTCTCATCACAGAGATAGCAAAGATGAGGTGGTCAGCAAGAAAGCTCATGATTATATAGTGTTTTATAATTACAAAATCCATACTCAGATATTTGCATATTCATGTACTTATCTTCATCATCATGCCCATACCACCACCACTAAATGTAATCTCTTCTGGAATAATAGATATTGAAAGTGAGTGATAATTTATTGGAAGGCAGCTGAACAAATTTTGATGCATTAATACCCTAAAAAACCTGAAAAAACGTCAAGTAGAGTCATGATCTCAGGTAGGTCCTGCTAATAATAGATGGCACCACTTTCTTACCATCCAAACCCACACTATTCTTATCTATATATTCCCATAAAATCACCACAAAGTATCCACCTAAAATGCTGGAGGCCTACTTCAATCTCTTTTGACATGGAAAGTTCAGCTGTCAGTGAAACATTCAGCCTGTCCATTGATTTGCCCTCACTCTCACCTGACTAACCTATTTTATTTTACAACCATATATTTCTTTCATTGTTATCCTTTATTGTAGTTCTGCACAGTTTCTTTTTTTGTTGTGGATTTTTGGCTTCTCACATCCACAATGCACCTTTCTATTGTTCTCTAAACAAAATGAATCCTTAATTCTTTGGAGATTGTGAAGTTCTGTGTCTAAAAACCAGTCAACAGAATAGAGATTAATTTACTGACCAGACTTGACTCCAGAGGATTCATGATGAAATATATCTCTATAAATTTCTCTAAGTAGGGAGATAGTAAACAATAGATAGGGAATTAAGAATACACTATCAAATATAATCATAATATCAGGGTTTTATTTTATTTTTCTTGTGGTAACAGCACCACCAAACCTCAGTTTTGTATTTTAATATATATATATGTGTGTGTGTGTGTATATATATATATATATATATATATATATATATATATACATATAAAACAATAATCATCAAAACCATTTTGTATTGTTTTTACAAATAGAAAAATGGATCAATGGAACAGATTAGACAAGGAACTCAATAAATTGGTATTTTAAAAATCTGAAAACAGTGCTGGGGGAAAAATATAGAGGAAAAAATTCCCTACTTGATAAGTATGAACTTCTGGGAAAACTAAAAAATTGCCTGGCAGAAATTAGTCTTAGACCAACATATTATACCTTATTCCAGAATGAATTCAAAATAAATATGTGACCCAGCAGATTAAGCATTATACCATTAAAAATTTAAACAGAAGCAGATCATTTACCATTCATGACTATGAATAGGAGGTAAGCTATTATTTTTACATTTTATTTATTTATTTATCTTCACATTATTACAATAGTCTTATTACAAAAGTAAGCATAATTCCCCCTCCCCCAACAAAGATAGAGAAACCACAAGAAAAATAAAGTGAGAGAAAAAAGTGTATTTCAGTCTGGTGCAGATACCATCAGCTCTGTCTCCAGGATGGATTGTATTCTTTATCAGAAGTATAATATAGAAGTTGTTTCAATACTTTTCCCCACAGCTGCTATTGCTAGCTGTTTTTCCCTCCATCCTATTCCTCCCCACCCCCATTTATTCTATTCTCTCTCTGCTTTCCCTCTGTCCCTTCTCAGAACTGTTTTATCTGACTATCCTTTCCCATGATCTTCCTTCTCTTCCATCACCTTCACCCCCAATCCCTTTCTCCCATCTCTTTCCTTTCCTATTTTCCTCTAGGGTAAGATAGATTTCTATGCCCTATTGAGACTAAAAATTATTTCCTCTTTGAGTCACTTCCAGAGAGAATGAAGGCTCATTCATTACCCCCTCACATTCCCCCCTTCCACTCCATTGAAGTTTTTTTCTTGCCTCTTTTATGTTAAATATCTTAGTCCATTCTACCTCTCCTTTCCCTTTCTTCTAACATACTCCTTTCTCACCCATTAACTTCATTTTATATTATACTTTTATATTCAGTTCCCTCCTGTGTCTTGTCTATATATGCTCCTTCAAACTGTTCTAATAAATGAGAGGGTTCATATGAGTTATCAGTTTTATCTTCTTCTGCAAGAATGCAAACAGTTAAACATCATTAAATCACTCATAATTTGCCCTTTCCACACACCCTCTCTATGCTTCACCTGAGTTATGTACTTGAAGAGCAAACTTTCTGTTCAGCTCTGGTCATTTCAACAGGAAAGTTTAAAAAACTCCTATTTTCATTGAATGTCCATTTTTACCCCTGAAAAAGAATGTTCAGTTTTTCTGGGAAGTTGATTCTCAGTTGTAATCCAAGCTCTTTTGTCTTCCTGACTATCCTATTCCAAGCCCTATGAGTCCTTAATATAGATACTACTAAATTCTGTTTAATCCTGACTGTAGTTCCATGATATTTGAAATTTTTTCTTTCTGGCTATTTGTAATAGTTTCTCTTTGACTTGGGAGTTCTGGAATCTGACTATAATATTCCTGGAATATTATTTTGGAATTTCCTTTAGGAGGTGATCTGTGGATTCCCTCAATTTCTATTTTAACCTTCTGCTTCTAAAATATCAGGGCAATTTTCCTGGAAAATTTCTTTTAAAAAAATGAATTCTAGGGGCAGCTAGGTGGCGTAGTGGATAAAGCACTGGCCCTGGAGTCAGGAGTACCTGGGTTCAAGTCCGGTCTGAGACACTTAATAATTACCTAGCCGTGTGGCCTTGGCCAAGCCACTTAACCCCATTTGCCTTGCAAAAACCTAAAAAAAATGAATTCTAGGCTCTATTCCTGATCATGACTTTCAGGTAGCTCAATAATTTTTAAATTATCTCTTCTGGATCTGTTTTCCAGTCAGTTGTTTTTCCAATGAAATCTATCACATTTTCTTCTAGCTTTTTCTTCTTTTGGTTTTGTTCCATTACTTTTTGATTACTCACAAAGTTATCAGGTTCTTTTAGTTCTATTCCACATTTGAAGCAATTATTTTCTTCAGAGACCTTTTTTATCTCCTTTTCCATCTGGACAATTCTTTTTTTTTTTTAGATTTTTCAAGGCAATGGGGTTAAGTGGCTTGCCCAAGGCCACACGGCTAGGTAATTATTAAGTGTCTGAGGCCAGATTTGAACTCAGGTACTCCTGACTCCAAGGCCAGTGCTCTATCCACTGCACCACCTAGCCACCCCCTCAATTCTGCTTTTTTAAGATATTCTTTTCATCATTGACCTTTTGCACTGCTTTTTCCATTTGACCTAAACTAGTTTTTAAGATATTGTTTTCTTTATTATTCTTTTATATTTCCTTCATCAAGCTGTTGGCTTGGTTTTCATAATTTTCCTGCATTGCTCTCATTTTTCTTCCCAAATTTTTCCTCTACCTTCCTTATTTGTTTTTCAAAATCTTTTTTGAACTCTTCCATAGTCTAAGACCACTCATATTTTTCTTAGAGGCTTTGGATACAGAAGCTTTGATTTTATTATCTTCTGTGTGTATATTTTGATCTTCCATGGAACCAAAGTAATTGTCTGTGGTCAGATTCTTTTTCTTCTGTTGGTTGCTCATTTCCCCAGCCTATGACCTGATTTTAACTCTTTGTTAAAGTGGAGCTCTGCTTCCAGGGTGGAGGACACACTTTGCTAAGTTTTTGAAGGTTTTGGGAACCTCCTCCCCAGGGAACTCAAATCCTTCAAAGTCTTATGAGAGACTCTGATTGCTCTCCTGGCCTGTGTGCTGGTCTGTGAATGACCAAAAGTACTCCCCTCTGCCTTGGAGCTGTGAGGAGGGTCCCTTCTCTGCTATGGCACTATGGGGCCCTAGGGTATCACCTGGAACTGAGTATGAGCAAAGCAACAGATAGTGGAATAGTGGACAGACTTCTGCAGTCTCCTTCCCATCTGTGGGCAGAGTGCTCTGGAAGTAGCTGCTGGGTGGGCTCTTCAGAACTGCTTCTGGTTCCCATGCCAGGGCTGCACTGAGATCTGCACTTACTCTGGTATGGCAGAGTTTTTCTGCTGACCTTCCAAGTTGTCCTTGGCAATTCCTGGGCTGAGAAGTCTGGAAAACATCTCCGATACCACAGACCCAAGTACTCTCGGTGACAGACACTCTATAGGCTGTTCCTGGAGGGCTGGAACTCATTCATTTCTGCACAGTGTGGCCTGGGCTGCTCTGTAGCCTTTTCCAGCCCCAGTGGAACAGAACCTTTCCACAGATCTGTCAAGTTATCTTGGGTAGGAAAATTGTTTCACTCAGTCTTTCTGTGGGTTCTGCCATGCTAGACTTTGGTTAAAGTCATAATTTTAAGGTATTTAGAGAGGTCTGGGGGAGACCTTCTGCATAATTAACAATACAATTCAATAATTTTTATTACATGAAATTGAAAAGTTTTCTATAAACAAAATTAATGCATCCATACAAAGGAAGTGACCTTTGTATTAAATTTATAGAATAAAGGTTTGATATACAAGACAACTAAATGATTAACTAATGACTAAAAGTCATTCCCAATAGCTAAGTAGTCAAGGGTATGAAGAAATAGTTCTGAAAAGAATGGCAAACTCTTAATGTCCTTATGGGAGAATTTTCAAATAATTAATGAAATAAATGCATATGAAAGGAAGACTGAGAATTCACTTCTCACTTAACAAATTAACAAAGATGCCCAAAGATAGGTGTAATCAATGTAGGAGGGGCTGTGGAAAATAGACTTTCTAATGCATTGTTGGTGATGCTGTGGATCAGTATATTGTTTTAGAAAACAATTTAAAATTATGCAAATAAAGTAGTTTCAATGTCCATACTGTCTGATGCATAGATTCTATTTTTTTACATATACCTCAGGCAGATTATTGAGAGGAAATTTCTATAAATGACAAAATATTTATAACAACACTTTGTGGAAGCAAAAACTCAAAACAAACTAGATGATAAATGCATTATAATAAATGAATTCAAGAAATTAATTATATAATTGTTATAGAAAAGTATGGAAACACTAACACGAAGTGAAGCAAAGTAATATAAGTAAAGTCAAAAACCAGTATGTCTAATGACAATAGAAATACTCTCCTATTCATAAACAAGTCACAAAATAATTTTAAAGTGGATGTTGTAAAGTTATAAAGAACAAACTTGACCCCAGAGAAGAAATTTAAGAAAACACTCTCCTACTTCCTCTCCTTTACAGAGATGGGGAGACAGGTGTGGCACATGAAATTTATTATTTTTTCAATATGTTGATTGATATCTGCTAGATTTTTACCTCCTCTTCATTTTTCCTTCTTAAAAATTCTTTGTTACAAGGGAGGTGTTGAATACAGGGAGAAATCCAGATGATAAAAAACAGAAGATATAAATAATAATATACTAAAAAAATCAAAAGAATGGAATGTTCCCTCCATGCTTCAGAATCCCAAACACATCATTGGAAATTGCCAGTAACAGAAGAAAATCTTTAAACAATATTTATTGAATTTAATGTAACTATTTCATTTGATCTCCACAACAGTCCAATATCATATACAATGCAAATATTATTCCTATTTTTATAAAAGAGAAATTAAGGTTCAGAGTTAAAGAGAATTAAATGTTGTGACTCTAAGTCTGATGGTGTTTCTACTGTACTCGAATACATTTAAGCTCCTGCAGTTCACTAAAAAAGGCTATTATTAGAAGGCATTAGAATTATTTGGTTTGAAATTCACCACACTATCCAGACTCAGACTTTACCTCTATAAATGGTTGGTGGTTGATTATTCACAGTCACAATAGGCCAATTGCTGAAAATTGAACCCTTATATTACAGAAAATATAAAATATATCTGTTCTCATAGAATATTCTTGTTGTTACTCAGAGAACCAATAGAAAACAAACAAATTATATACCTTCTACAAATCTCTCATTATGAGTACAAAGGAAAAAAATAGACAAGGTTGGGTACTGGATCTCAATGATTCCCACCTTTCAAGTTAATTTTTAAAATCTTTTAGTTAGGTCCCTAAGTACATGTGTGAGGGGAGTGGGGTGGGAATTCATTTGAAACTAGTGCACAAACTCCTTCCTACATATCTTAGAATCCTAGAATTTTAGCTCTAGAAGGGATCCTACACAGTCTTCTGAAATCCCTTTATTTGACAAGTGAGGAACTGAATCCCAGAGATGGAAAATGACTTGCCCAGTGTCACCCAGCTTGGTTCCAGAGAAATCCTTAGTGCTCAGTTCTCTGATCTTTGTCCCCTGACCTCTGACTTCCTTTTTGTAGTGTAGCTTTGAATCTTACCGCAGTCCTTCTTTCAAAGTCAGTCTCAAAACCTTTTCACTTACTGAATGTCATTGCCCTTTCCACCAGACCCTGAACACAACTATTTACAAGAAGACAGCACAGTTGTTTTTATTTACTAACAGGCTCACACTCTGATGAAAGCGTTAGATATCTGAGAAATATTAGAACAAAAAGAATGTGATGGGTTGATAAGGAGAAAAAATAAAGAAGGGAAGAGGAAGTGTTAGAAAAAGAGAAGGAAGAAATGGGGGAGAGAAGGTGGAAGAGGAGTATGGTGAGGGAAAAGGAATAAAGAGAGAAGGAAAAGAAGCAATGAGAGTAAGTATAAATGGGGAGGAGGAGGAAGAAAAGGAGAGGAGGAAAAGAATATAAAGGGAAAGACAGGGTGAGAAGGACACACTAGGGAGGAGGAGGAGAAATGGCAAGGACAACATGGGGAGAGAAGGAAGAAAAACTGAAGAAAAGAGGGGGAAAAGTGAAAGAAGAAAGCAAAAGGGAGGAGTAGGAATAGAAAAGAAAAGAATAAATGGCAGTGGGTTATTGGATTGTACAGTTAAAGGAACCTTAAAAATTATACAGGCAAACTCCTTTACTTTCTATGAGAATCAACAGAAGACAATAAAGGTAAAATGATTTGTCTAAGGTAACACAAATAATTGAATAACAGTCAAGATTCAAATCCTGATTCTCTGAATAGAAGCTTAGTACAGTTTACCCTTAGAAGGATTTTCCCTAAGTCAGTGCTGCCACCATCTGAAATTTCAGAACATCCTTTGTAATTTCAGGAAACAAAATCCATGAGGCTATAAATTCCCCAAGAATCTTTTTCCTATTCATGTCATTATTAGCACACGGTTGCCTAGAAGTGGACCAAAGCCTGGGATGCTGAGCTTCACTAGGATCCTACTTCAGACACTATTTGGGTGCCCATAGGCCAGTCACTCAGTTTCTCTCAGCCATGAATTTCTTCACTTAGAAGAATGCAATAAAAACTAACATTTACACAGTGCTTTAAGGTTTACAAAGCAGTTTACACAGATTTTCTCAGTTGAGCCTTACAACAACCCTTAAAAAGGAAGCATTATTATCTCCATTTTACAGATGGGAAACTGAAGCTAAGAATGGTTAAGTGATTTACTGAGGTTCACATAGCTAATAATAGTTATGTGGTACAGTATATAAAGTACTAGTCCTGGAATCAGGGAGACTAGAGATCAAATCCATCCCAAAAGAATGTGATACTAGGCAAGTCATTTTAATACACTCTGCCTCAGTTTTCTCATTTTATAAATGGAACTAATAATAATAATACTTACCTCATCGAGTTATTTTAAGGATAGATAACATGCAGAGTGCTTGGCAAATCTAATAAGATGATGATGATGATGATGATGTCTAGACAGGAATCAAACTCGTCTTCCTGACTTCAACTTTCAGCAAGATGCCATAGTGATGGCACCCACCTTGTGAATTCTTAAGTAGACCAATAGGATAGCATATGCTATGATTAACAAACCTTAAATGCCAAATAAAAGCATGTATTAATATTATAGATATTATCATAGCTATAATTAGCTACCAGGTTAAAGGAATCACATTACCCTCAATTATTAATTCTCCTACCCAAATTACATATTGTAGTTATTAGAGTTGTTATTCAAAACTGTGATTTCAGCAATATAGGAAACAATTTTGGAAATTCCTTCATTAAGAAAGATCAGTAACTTTTCTGTAGATAATAATCTTAGAAAGTTTAAATGACTTAGCTATGGTCACACAGATCCTTCTGACTATAAAAATCATTTCGGACACTCACTTTTTTTTCCATATACATTTGCTACCCTGTCCATTTTGATTATATATGGTTTCCTTCCTCCCTTCCCTACATACCCCAGTGTCTTGGTGGCTGATATTGTTTTATTTTTGTCGTTGTATCTTCAACATTTTGCAAAGTATCAACATCTAAGAGATATTTAATTAATGTTTATGAATTAATCTGAAGTTACAAGGTATCAAAGCTATTGACTTTTCCTCTAAGTCTAAGAAGTATTAGAGGCAGAATTCTTATACTAAGGACATGACCTGTGTTCTTTGCTGTACTAGCATGTCCTTTTCATCAAAGGTTCTCTCTATGGGGGAATTGTACTCTTTTCTATGTCTCTGATCTTGTCATTGTCCCTTATTTGACCTACAGGTCTGACATCTTGTCTTAGTGAATCTACTTTCAATCAGTTCTCTTTGGGGGAAAGTAATGGAAGAGGGGGTTTCCAGACTATGGAATACAGCAGAAAAGTATTTAAATTTACAATCGGATATTTTGTTGTTGTTCAGTCATATCAGTCATCTCTGACTCTTTTATGACCCCATTTTGGATTTTCTTAGCAAAAATTCTGCAGTGGTTTGTCATTTTCTTCTCCAGGGACTTTTTTAGATGAAGAAAGTGAGATAAACAGGATTAAATGACTTGCTCACAGTCACACAGCTAAAAAGTGTCTGAGGCAGGATTTGAACTCAGGAAGATTCATCTTCCTGATTCTATCCCCTGTACCATCTAGCTGCAGTCAGAGAACTTTGGCTTCAGTTCTCAGCTTTGTTACTATTTCTATGACCCTGGACAAATTACTTCTCTTTAAGCCTCAGTAGAGGGGTTAGACTCTATAAAGTTCTGAGATCCCCTTCAGATGGGCATCCATAATCTTGAGAGTCTATGTTAAGTGGGTTAACTGGATAGCAAATCCTATAAGTTTGAAGAAGGGAGAGAGATGGCATTCCATTATGTCCCCCAACAAATAAAAGAGAAGAAAGACTCAGAGCAGAAGACTTGAAACACTGGAGTTATGAAGACTAAGGTATAAATTCTGCATTTTTATTTGCTGTTTAATCCTGATCAAGTCACCCTCTCTCAGTTGCAATTTTCTTAAGTGTAAAATGAAGATAATATCACCTATGTCACACAGCTTTTGTGAGGATAAAATAAAATGAGATAATATACCTAAACTGCTTTGCATAATTTAAAGCACATTATATTATTATCCATCTGAGCAGTTGTACTTTTGGTTAATTAGCACCGGATAAACAGGTTTTTTTTCTGCATTTAAACTTAAGGTTTCTACCTAAACCTGAGGCAATGTGGCATGGGGGTTAAAGGGTTGATTTTGGAATCAGGACAACTTGGATTTGACTCTTTCTTCTTATGGTTATTGATTTAGTGACTATAGACAAATCAGTTTCCCAATCTGTAAAGTAGGGATAGTTGCAACTGCAGTATCTGACCTAGTCTATTGTAAGATTCAAATATGATCTTGTACTTCAAATGTTTTACAGGTCTCAAGGCACTACATAAATATTAGCTACTACTAACACCTTCAAGTGTGCATGTGATAAACATTCACTAAGTACCTACCATGTGTGAGAAACAGTTCTAGAAATTGTGGGATAGAAAAATGAGTAAAACAAACAATCCCTGCCCTTAAGGAGTTTACAGTCTAATAGCCTAATAGTCTAATAGCACAGTGGATAGAGTGAGGAAGTTGTATTTTTCCTAGTTCAATTCCTGCCTCAGACACCTTTTAGCTGTGTGACCATGAGCAAGTCATTTAACTCTGTTTACCTCACTTTCCTCATCTAAAAAAATCCCTAGGGGGTGGCTAGGTGGCGCAGTGGATAAAGCACCGGCCCTGGAGTCAGGAGTACCTGGGTTCAAATCTGGCCTCAGACACTTAATAATTACCTAGCTGTGTGGCCTTGGGCAAGCCACTTAACCCCATTGCCTTGCAAAAAAAAAATCCCTGGAGAGGAAAAGAACAAACAACTGCAGTATCTTTGCTAAGAAAATCCAAAATGTGGTCATAAAGAGTCAGATATGACTGATGAAACAAATATATGTGCAAATTATTATAATATAAAACAGAAAAAGATATGAGATATAAGAAAAATACAAGAAAAGCTACAGGAACAGAGAAAAAGAAAAGATTTCATCCAGTTGGAGGTGGGAATGAGGTGTCAAAAATCTCATGGAGCAGGTAGCATTTGATCTTGACCTTAAAGGCTGGGTAGAATATTGATATGTGGAGATGATTTGTAAAAGTAATTGCTATGAAGGAGGAAAAGCTTAGATACCACAGGAGAAGTAAAGTGAATAGAGTACAATAAAAACTAATTCAGGAAAAGAAAGTTGCTAACTGTGGGTTTCAATTGGGAGGACTTGTGGCAGTTGGGTCCTGCTCAGAAAAATTTGTTCTAAGATGTGCATAAGGGGAGCTATAAGAACATTGTAGCTACGAGTCAACAAATCAGATGGTATCTGTCATTTGGAGATTGGAGTATTATGGATAGTAAAGAGAAAAAAATCCAGGAGGTGACAGATCAACTGGCCTGCCTCCAGTTCTGTGAAATTGGTATCTCTATCCATCATGAATTTGCAGTCTGCTCCCTATGCTTGGAATTCACTCCCTCCTCACTTCCACTTCTAAAAGTCCCTAGCTTCCCTTTTCATTTCAGGTCCTCACTAGAGGAAGACTTCCCTGATTCCCCTCAGGTATTCCCTCCTTCCATAAGTAATAGTGTTTTTATTCTCTGTTTAAATCTTATATTTCCTGGTAGAATGTAATACTTTGAAGACAGGGACTGTTTTGTTGTTTGCTTGTTTGCCTCTAACATAGTTTCTCATACATAAAGGGTGGCTAGGTGGCACAGTGGATAGAGCACTCTCCTTGGAGTCAGGAGGACGGCAGTTCAAATCCAGCCTCAGACACTCTACACTATCCAGCTGTGTGACTTTGGGCGGCTTTGGGCAAGTCACGTAACCCTGACTGCCTCACATCCAAGGTCATCTCTAATCGTCCTGATTCATATCTGGCCACTGGACACAGATGGTTCTAGAGAAAAAGGTGAGACTGGTGACTTAGCACAGCAGCCCCTCAGTCAAATCTAATGCATATTCTTATCTTGACATCACCTCCCTGATGTCATGGAATTCTTCAAGAGCAAAGGACAAACATCATGATCTCATACATAGTAAATATCTATTATTTTCTTAGAAGACAGAGGATTAAAAAAGCACTATAGATTGAAGTCAAATTTTGGAGAACCTCAAAGTAAGGATAGGAAGTGTGGTCTTTATTTGGTAGGTTAAAAAAAGGAGGGATCAATGGTTTTAAGTAGAGGAAAATCTTGATCATGTCATACTTTGAGAAGAGTTGACTAGATTAAGTACAGGATAGATTGGAGAAGGGAGAGATAGAAGGCAAATAGGAAGCACTTATTAAATGTTTGCCTAATTGATTGAGGTAGGAAGATAAACAAGGAAGCTTATGCAAATTCCCAGGCAATTAACATTATCATCATTATCATCATCATAAATATGTATATAGTTATTATTATGTTCAAGGTGCTGTGCCAAGCATTTTATTTTATTTTATTTATTTTTTTAGGTTTTTGCAAGGCAATGGGGTTAAGTGTCTTGCCCAAGGCCATGCAGCTAGGTAATTATTAAGCATCTGAAGCCGCATTTGAACTCAGGTACTCCTGACTCCAGGGCCAGTGCTCTATCCACTGCACCACCTAGCTGCCCCTGTGCTAAGCATTTTAATCACCTCTAGGCGAGTTTTCTGATCATTCCCATTGCATAAGTAGAGAAACTGAAGCACAGACAGGTAAAGAGACTGGTCTAAGTTTGTACAACAAGGCAATGAGAGTCTTTAGCACAAATTTATTAGCATCAGCTTTTATTCCATGAGTTTCCTCCTGTAAGTTATTGCAGAAAAGAGAGTTGCAACTCATTGCTAGGCCACTGAAATAAGCCCCATTTCTTGTACATTGGGTTCTCAAGGAACCCAATTTTTTGACTAATTAACCTAGGATGATTATCAGAAGTCTAGGTCAGTGCTTCTCAGACTGGGAAAATCAGACAGAATCTCAAAAGGGACTTGTGGAGGCCAAAGCTAGAACACTACAAATAAATTATTTGGTGACTGTGGCAAACTATAAGAAAGAAGATGTTGGCCTTAAGGTTCTCTCTCTGCCCCAGTCCATGAATTTGCCTCTGTCTCTGTCTCTTTTTCTGTCTCTGTCCCTCTGTCTCTGACTCTGCCCATCTGTCTCTGTCTTTCTCTCTGTCTCTCACTCTTTCCACCAGTCATAAAATCAGACTTGGGACCTTGGTGACTTAGCATTTGGGCAAGTGGGAGGATAATTAATCTCCTGACTACTTCTAGCTATGTGCTAGCTTGGGTAGCAAGAGATGGGGAGGGGCTGGCTTTGAAATGAATTAAACCCCTCATTGGCTGCAGTGCTAAAGAACCCAGTGACTCGGTGGACCTTTAAAAAAAGACAGCTTTCAGTTGAGTCTCTTTTTCTTTGATTCTCCCATATAAGTAGGGAGCTCTGTCTCTAGACACCCCAAAGTGATGTGGGCTATGCTCTTTCCTTCTATCTCACTTCCCTATGGAGCATGAACTCAACTGTGCAAAACTGTTCCTCTGGTTGCTTTTTTCACTGTGTTTTCTTTCCTAAGTAGATGATCTGATATCAACCTTGAGACACTTCAGTACACATCTTGTGAGTTTGAGAAAGATGGACATCCTGAGTTCATTAGTTTAGAGAAAACTAGAAACCTCCTTCTTCAAGAACAAAGGACAAACATCATCATCATCATCTCATACATAGTAAATATGTATTATATACTTAGAGGATAGAGGATTAAAAAGACTACAGATTGAGGTCAAATTCTGGAGAACCCCAAATGTAAGGATAGTAAGTGTGGTTCGGTAATTACTTCATCATCTTTTTTAAAAAGATGATATCAATAAGGAGATGAACCAGGTGAAATCTCCAGAAGATAGTTCTAGTATCAAATGAAATGGGAAGTAGATGGGGACAAATTAGTGACAACTACATTTCAAGATCTGTAATGAACTTTACACAAATTATATCATCTGATCACAAAATTCCTCTGATATAGATGCCATTTTCAAATAAAGAAACTGAGACTAAGAGACATTAAACATATTGCCCACAATAATCATCTGAGGAAGAAGTCAAAACCAGGATTTCCTGACTATAAATCCAACCTTCTATAATGATTGCACCAATCATAGGGCCTCTCAAATATTGGAGACACTGGAAGATTAGATGAGGAATTGACAGAAAAGTGGAAGGGAAATTTCCTATTGGGAAAATCAGACCCATAATTACACTTATATAAGGAAGCCTAGATAAGTAAATAAATAACCCAGACCAGTGCACACCAGACCTGGAACTATTCTTCAACTTAATACTTTAGAGCTGCCTCACTTGATAATCACAATCCTGTGTGATGAGTCTGATTCTATAGTTCTTTGAAGCCATAGCCCACATGAGTTCATTCATTCATTCAAATACCCATTTATTCATAAAACATTTATTAAGTACCTACATATATAAGGCATCACGTTAGACACTGAGGGAGATAAAGTTTGCTGTTATTGTTCAGTTGTGTCTGACTCTTCATAATCTTGGGGACAATAACATGCCATGGAGTTTGGGTGGTAAAAAATCAGCGTGGTTTGCTATTTCCTTCTCCATTGAATTAAGACAAAGAAATGTTAAATGAATTTCTCAAGGTCACACTAGCAAGTTTAAATATATAGTTTAGATTAGACTTAATCATAGAACTCACAGATGAATCAGGGATTTGATACAGACATGAGAAACTACAACACAATCATACATGATAAATCCACAACAAAGTACTATATGGAAACTGATGGGTCTGGAGCATGCGGTAAGATGCAATGGAAAGAATGGCAAGTCTAGAGACACAGGACCAGGGTTCAGACCTTAATACTTAACTGCGGGTCCAACCCTGAGTAAGTCACTTAATTCTCTGGACCTCAGTTTCCCTACTGTAAAATGAAGTCATTGGACAAGATGACTTCTTACATTTCCTCCAGCTTTAAATCTATAGTATTATAAAGTAGTCATGTAGATGTCATATGATTCCCAAGACTCCCCTTATTTCCACAAGATCTGCCATTTAATTCTGGATAATTTAACATAGACTAAGGATAATAATGCTGATTCCTCAACCTTCTGAGACATGAAACTGTCATCCAGGAAAACCCATTTGTGCTTTTTTCATTTCAGTGAATAGTGCTAAATGATATCATGTCGCTTCTGACTGAGAAGTTTCTCTTTTCTGGGCTTCAGTTTTATTATCTGTAAAATGAATACTAGACTTCTGGAGTTCCTTTTATCTTATTTGCAGAGATCTCTAAATTACTTTTAGGTGTCTTCATGCCCACATTTCTAGAAAGGCAACGTAGCTCAACAAAAACAAGTATGTCAAAATTCTAATTTGGCTTGAATCATCCTAATCTCCCACCAAGACCATTTCCCCATTATAAAGCAAATACTTAATATTTAGATGTATAGATAGAATACTAGACTTGAGTTAGGAAGAGCTGAGTTCAAATCCTGGTTCTGACACTTATTAGATATGCCAGCCTGGTCAGTCTGTGACCCCGCTTCAAGGCTAATATCACCTAATCCTCATGGTTTTGTGGTACTAAATTTAGGCTACATTTAGGCTATATCTTGGACTGTATCTTGTAAACTTTAATGTACTATGATGCTAGTTATTACTATTATTAACATAATCATCTTTATAATTGCTTTTACTCTCTTGCATTCCAACACCTTAGAGTTCAAGAGAAAGGGAGAGACAAGTTAAAAAGTTACATAGTCTAACTCCTCCTTGAAGAGCAGCTGATCTTTCATTCCAGTCTGGCAGTCCTGTGGCAATTGTTCACGTCTGGTATATTTGGTACTCAGTGAACACCAGTCCTTATGGGTATGCCTCCTCCAGACAGAGCACCACTATAGTGACATGGAAACAAATGGATTCCAAAGGATGTGTGGGTTGCTTCCAAGAAATTGTAAGTTTGGAAGGAAATAAAGAAACGTCTGAACACTGGGCAGGGTAAATGCAGGTACAAACAGTCCCCTCCTTGCCCATCTTTCTCCTCAGCTGCTACTTCCCTGTCATCTGTTACTGGATCTTAATGTGGCAGCAATCTGACTCCAGGATGGTTACAAAATTGGTTGATTTATAACCTGTTTGTTAGAACCCACATTTCCAAAAGGAATAATTTAGTGCCTGCTGTATTTTAGTCACCACAATCCTATAAAAATACATGACTATTTCTCAATTCATTCTTAAAGAAAAATCTTTTGATATGCACACACTACTTTTGGTCACAAAAAGTCTATGTATAATAAATGATGCTTAATTAATCTTCATTGCATTGAAATGAAAATTGAATTCTTCTTAAATTGTGATTTTTTTTCTTAAAATACAAATATAGACAATATGAATGAATGGAAGTGTGGCAAGGAGTTGAATATTTGGTTGTGTGGGTTTAGGGAGGGTGGAAGAGCAGGGAGGTGTATGGAAGGAAAATGTCAGTCTCTGGCAAACCTAGTGATGACTGAGTGGAAGGGGAAGGGAGGAGAACCAGAGCTCAAAGTTTGGCCTTACACATTAATTCTGCCTCCAGTGGGGCCAGAGGGAGGATGGTTGCTATAACCGAAGATAAAGCCACAGTGCCATCTACTGGGAAAATAACGACTCCATCCCTTCTGCTTCCCAACTTGGATCACTCTGAGCTATGAACCTGTCTTGCCTGCCTGCTTGCCACTCATTCATCCAGCAGGCCCAGGTCTTGCCATCCTATGTCCTGATCCATCTCATCAAGGTAAGACCCACTTCTTCCTGCTTCTCAAGATCTCTCTAAGACTTTTATTCTTGTGTTCCAAGAAGAAAGAATTTATATCATTTGACAGTTTTCCTAAAACTGGCCAAGGTGTTGTGGGGGCAGACAGTCAACTAATACCTCAAAAGTAAGGAATAGTCTCATGACACGTTGGGTTCTCCCAATGACTGCTTCAGTGGATAGAATTATATTACTTCTCCCTCTTTAACATATTGGGGGATGAGGAAGCATGACCCAAGTTTCAAGGTCTCAGTAAAGAAGGGCGAGCTGTGTGCAGTAATATCCAAGTAGTGATGGTTTGCATTATTTTCTTAAGGCATTCCCAGGACTGAAGCAGAGAAAGCTGCCCAGAGGAGAGTTCTGATTTCAGGAGATGGGGCAGTAGAGATGGGGAACTGCTTAGGAAATCAAAAACCTTATTAATGCTAATGAATTTGCAAGCCTTCAGAATTTATGTAAAGGAGTCCTGAAAAGGAACAAAGTGACTCAGAGATGAATAATAGGTGGCAGACTCCCTGAACAGTGTGCTCCTTTGTTAGGAATCATTAGAAATCTATTAAGCATGGTTAATTATTTTCTACTGCAAATAAAGGTGCTAATAAGCTAGTAAACTTTTCTCACTTTTATAGAAATAATTAGAGTCAATCTTTCTTTTACTAAGTGTGGTCATAAAGGAGAAAAAAACTTAACCAACATCCCCACCAGCTGCATTTTAATCAGCACTCTCATCCATTTCTGTCATGACAGAGGACTAGTTTATAGCACATCATTATGGTTTAACAAGGAAAACAGGATTGTATACACCTGCAGAGCCCCACCTTGATCTAAGCCCAGAGGTAGTATGGAGTAGAATGAGTAATGGATCATGTCCAGGAGTTTTTAGGTGCAAAGTCCTGGCGGTACTGCCAATAGCCATCTCTTCATTTGACTCAGACACTACTTGGGTGACTTTGGGCAAGTCATTTTACTTTTCCTCATGAGTAAAATGTAGATTATAAAACTTGAGCTTATCTACTCCCACAGGGGTATATTGGGAAAGAGCTTGTGAGCCTTGAAGCCATAGAGTAACATGAATTGTTATTTTGGAGTCTGGGGGAAATTAGGTAAAGATTGGAAAATATGGAGTTTATAGTAGAACAGAAATAATATTGGCTTTGGAGTTAGGATTCACATCCCATAAAAATTTGTGCCAATTCTTGAAGCAAACTTTTTTCTTGGAATGATTTCCATCTCCTCTTACTTGAAAGTTCAATACTCTTGTGTTGAACTCAACTCCTCATTCTCATTCCAAATGACTTGCTGTTCTTTAGTCACTTCAGTCCTGTCTGACTCTTCATGATGTCATTTTGGGTTTTCTTGGCAAAGATACTCCTATCTATCCTCTATAATTAATCAGTACAAATTTACATGTTCACCTCCTATTGTCATTAAAATATAAATTCCTTAAGGGTAAGGATTGTTTTTACTTTTCTTTGTATTCACAGTATTTAAAAGAGTCATTTCCTCCTTCGACCCATTTTACAGTAGAAATAGACTTGCCTAGGGTCACATAGTAAGTGTCTGAGGCCAGATTTCAGATTTTAACTTAGATCTTCCCGACTTCCAGGTTCAGCATCCTCTACATGAATAATTCATTGAAAGTCTTGTCATTCAATGAGCCAAAGGAACCATGATGTAAATGCCATCTACCTCCAGAGAGAGAGAGAACTGATGAACTCTGAATGTAGATTGAAGCATAGTTTTAAAACTTTATTTTTATTGTTTTATTTTGATTGGAAGCATGGAGGGATGTTTTGGGTTTGGGTTTTTTTGTTGGTACACAATATTACTAATTAATTAATAAATATGTATTCCTATATGTATAATTTGTATAATAAAAATCAAAGTATTTGACTTCTTTGGGAAGGGCAGGAGGGTCAGAGAGAATTTGGAACTCAAATTTTTTTTTTCAAAGTTTTGAGGATTTATTATACAGATGTGCTACACTTAGCCACAAGGAAAACAACCAATCCGGAATGACAAGAGTCCTATAGCACACAATCATGAGGCAGGGAGGCGGGATCTGCATTAAAAGATGGTTATGTCCTTTTTTGCCAGGGAGGTGTGTCAAATAGAGTCCTTTATCAGATGGTAGAGCTTGTAGGGCGGATGATGTCTGTCTCCTGAAGGATTCTGCCTTCCCAAGATTGTCACCAAGGGGCATTCCATCTCTGCTCCTGTGGCCGGCAGAGTCTGGTTACTTGGACCTCTGCCTCATCTTTCTCCTTTTGCGTTTCAGCCTACCCATTCGCTTCTTCCTCCACTTGGCTCTCATGGCGCAAAGGAAGTCGACAAAATGGCGCTAAGAAGAGGGGGAACTCAAATTTTTAAAAGAATGATTATTAAATATATTTTATGTGTAATTGGGAAATATTTAATGAAAGAAAAAAAAAGAAAATCTTGTCGCTTCCATCATCATAACCTTTGTAACATCTCTTGTAATGCTTCTTATAATGGCACCAACTAACTCCGGCCCTTATGACCTCTTGCCTAGACTATGACTACAGTCTTCTTTTTGGCCTCCAGACACTCTTATTTCCAATCTATCCAAAATGATTTTCCTAAATTAGAGGTCTAGCATGGCATTCCCCTCCTGGAATCCACTCCCTAAACTCATGACTGCTTTTAATTTCTAGGATCAAATATAAAGTCCACTCTTCGATATTTAAAGCTCTCTACAACCTGACCTCTTTCTACCTTTCAAGTTGCCTCATACTTTACCTATCCATCATATGATTTATGTCACATTGACTTACTCTTCCTCTGACTCCATCTCCAAGCTCTTCAAGCCCTATACCTGGAATATTCTCTCCTCTACCTCTCAGTTTCTCTGCTTTCCATCAAGACTCTGTGTTCTGTCTTTCCTAGTTTGTCTCCCCTAGTTGCTGGTTCCTTGCCCTTTGGTATTATCTCCAATCTACCTTCTCTCTAGGTGTAGCATTTACCTACTCATTTACATGTTCACTTCCTACCCTCACTGTAATATGAATTCCTTGAAGGTATTCCTATCTCCATTGCCAAGCCCACAGTAATCTTAGTGAGATTTTAAAAAATTAATTGATCAATCCCATAAATTTGGGTAAATTATTTAGTGAAGAAATTGAACTAAATGCTTGTGAGGTCCCATCTAACTTGACTCCCCCTTCTAGCTTGAACTCTATAATTATATAACATCCTTGTTCTAAGACTACAGAATATTACCAGAGATGATTATTTCATTCACATGTATAAAAAAATGCACATATTGGGACAAGGGTTGGTTCCCTTGCTTTTAGTCAAAGAAAGTAAGGAGCAGACAAACAAGCATTAGACTCACTAGAAAAAAAAGGGCACTTCCTATCCTCCTTTTCCTAAGTGAGTTTTCCTTGATTTCATTTGAAGGGGAAATCTTCCATGGTTGGTTTGGAAAGAACAATGAGTTTGGTGGGAGCTAGGAGTCATGGGGGATGGGGTAAACAAGGAGAGAACTGCTCACATACACACCAATCCACTCATTTAGGTTCAGGGATGATACTACACAAAGCTATTCCTAGCCTGATTTAAAAAGGCCATTAGAAATTAATCTATTCAGCTAGGTGGCACAGTGGATAGAGCATTGGCCTTGGAGTCAGGAGAACCTGAGTTCAAATATGACTTCAGACACTTAATAATTACCTAGCAGTGTGATCATGGGTAAGTCATTTAACCCCATTGCCCACAAAATAAAAAAAAGAAGAAAGAGATCTTTCCTTCTCTACTGGCTTGCTATTAACTACATCACATGTGGGGTGGAGGTGGGGAGAGACAGGGGTATTAGAGGTGAGGAGAACACAGAATCAGTTAGTTACATGCCAGTTACAATTACGTCCATGCCAATTAACATTTATTTGTGTTTCTTTCTCTCTTTTTTTTGCAAAGCAATGGGGTTAAGTAACTTGCCCAAGGTCACATAGTTAAGTATTAAGTATCTGAGGTCAAATTTGAACTCAGGTCCTCCTGATTCCAGGGCTGGTACTCTATTCACTGTGCCACCTAGCTGCCCCCATTTTCTTGGTTCTGCCTAAAGGACCCAAGAATAAACTAAAAAACTTTTTAAGGTTCCCTCTTGTACTAGGAGTCAGAATTATGATGCTGACTAGAGAGCTTTTTTAAAAAAGGCACAAATGACTTTACTTTCTTTCTAGACCAGCAACCCCTTTCTGTCTCTCTTTCCAGGTAAATATGTTCAGTCCCTGCAATTATTTTCTCTGTAGTTCTGATAATTCCTGATCCTAAAACACCAAAACTGGCACTCTATACTATGCCCTTATCACTCCTCATCTATTCTACCTACTCTGCCCTCTTAGCTTTCCTCATCCCTCTTCCCTACCCTCAACTTCATTCCTTTAGATGCCCATTAAGATTCAGTGAACATCTTAGCTGAGATCTTCAGAGGACTGGAAAGAATCTGTTTAGGTTTGAGTTGAGGATCCTAAGGGGGTCAGGATTCTGTAGTCTATTTAAAACCTAACTTAGCAGAGATGGTTAAAAGAATCTGGAACTTTCAAATACATGGTTTTTGCCCAAATTACTAATAAAATTGCTTTCATTTCTCCCCCCTTCTTCCCAGTCTTCTCTTATCTTTCTCTTCCTTCTTTTTTCTCCCCTTTCATTACCATTGTTCCTTCTTCCCTTTTCTTAATTCTCTTGTCTCTTATTTCTCCTTCCCCTTCTCAATCCTTCCCTTTTCTTGCAGGTTCCTTTATCTTTTATCCTTTCCCTTCCCTTGCCCCCAGGGTTCCCTTCTCTAATTTTTTTTTCTCTCTCTCTGTTTCTCTGTAAGTGCATGTTTGTATGTGCACACACACACACACACGTGTGTGTGTGTGTGTGTGTGTGTAGATCAAGGCTCCCAAATGTGAATTTCTAAACTACTGGGATCCTTTCTTTCTGGAATCCACCCACCTTTTTATGATGTGCCAGATGTACACATTAATACTTTGACAACTGAAAGGAACTGGAATCAGCCCAAACTTTAACTCTCTGCACTTAGAAGTACTAATCCTTTATTTGCTTTATGTTCTCAAGCACACCATCCAGCCTCTCCTGGCACATTCTAGGTGGAAGGTGGTGGGGGAATTGTTACTCATCCTCAAGAAGTTCATCTTGGAAGAAATTCTGGAAGACTTAGTTTGATGCTTTCCCATTAGAGGTCATCAGAGGGAGAGCAGTGGGAGAATAATGAGTGTCTTGACACACTCTTGAAAAGAACTAGGAGTTGAAATATTTCCAAGGTATATCAGGAGAAAAGTGCAGGGACTACAGGTAGGTAGTAATTTCCCAAAAAAGGAAGAACATGCAAATAAATTTGTATTTCTGTTTTCTCATGCCTTTCTGCCTCCTGGGTGAAGCCACAGCATCTGACTCTTCTATTATAGAGTAATTTTATCTTCCAGCAGCTCTGGGTGAACGAACAGAACAAAGGAATGAGCTACCCATGAAATCACTTCATCCATCCCTTCCCTCACAAAGTGTTAGGGGCAGACCTGATGATAGTATCTTGTTATTTCAGGTTCATTGTTGGGAAAAATGAAGTACTAGTAGGCTGTTGAACACTTAACAAAAGGTTTACTTAGCCCTAACAGCAATTACATGAAACAAGAATACAGTACCCATTAGCATCTTTAGATACAGCCTCACTTGCCTCCATATGAATCTGAGTATGGTCTCCATGGTCACATGGTCTTCCAGCATCCACCAGTTCTCCACATCAGTAGGATATTTTATAACCCTAGATGACCAGAAAGCCACATCCATACATACAGAGTCCACTAGAATTATCGTCTAGCTTGAGCCTTGTCTGACCACTGCAACAAATAAGTCTCAGCTTTGTCTTAACCCATGCTGAGTTTGGGGGAAGGAAGTTTTGTAATTCTGGTAGATATTAGTTCTATCACATAAAGTCAGTCTATCACACAAAGTCAGTAACACATCAAAGAATTCAGTTTGTATTATTAGAAGAGTATCTTTGGCAATATACACAGAAAAAATTTTCAGTGTAAAAATTTTTCTAGTCTGTGGCAAATGAAATAATGAACATTTGAATCTGGAAATCTCTAAGAAGAGAACTTCATCTCTCCCCCCATTTCCCCCTATCTCACCCCCAGCCCCACCCTCCACTGTGCAGATGGATTTAAACCTGACTAGGGTCAAGGATTCCTGAGATAACTTCTGTAGTTCCAGGTCATGATTCAATGACTATTGTAGAATGCTGTACCTAAGGGGTTAGAAAACTATTCATGAAAAAATATAAATTATGCTCAGCATCTGAAGATATTTCAGCTTGTCTCAAAAGAAGACTATTGGAATACAATATAATTTGATGATAGTTAACTTAGACCATCCATTTGAGTGTATTCTCAAGTCCTGGAGTACCCAGGAAGGCAGTACTATTTTCACCTTTTTAAACTTATTTTTTGCTTTTTCTTCTCTTATTTTTTCCCCTTTTCTATTCTGATTCCTCTTTCATAGCATAACTATTTTGGAAATATATGTAACACAATTGTACATGTCTAACCCATATCAGATTACTTACTATTCTAGTGTGGGGGGAGGGAAGGGTGGGAGGGAGGGAGGGAGAAAACTTTACAAAAATGAATGTTGAAGATTATCTTTACATATAATTGAAAAAATAAATAAAAAAAGGAAAACATAAACTACTTAATTAACTAACATCTATCAGTCTATGAGAAAAATGAAAACAGTATCTTCCCTCAAAGAACATGCATCATGTTACACAGAAAATGTGTACTCGAAAAATTTATATGAGATCATTGTAAAATATTTTCATGGGAAGGGGCACCAACATTTGGGAAGATGTGCTTTGAAGTCAGCGAGTGATACTAAAGAGGCAGTGAAACAGAGTTCAGGGCTTACAATGAGGAAGACTTATCTTTCTGAGTTCTGAAAATTTGGCTTCAGATTTTTTTTCCTTCTCTTGGTTTTTCCCTTTTTGTTCTGATTCTTCTTTCATACAATTGTACATGTATGACCTATATCAGACTGGTTGCTAACCTAGGGTGGGGGGAGAGAAATGTGGAAGGGTCTTAATAGCTGAATGACCTTGGGTAAGTCACCTAATCACATTTGTCTCAGTTCCTTAACTGCAAAATGAGCTAGAGAAGGAAATGGCAAACCATTCTAGTATCTTTGCCTAGAAAATTCCAAATGGGGTCGTGGAGAGTTGGACACAACTGAAAATGACTGAACAAAGAAATACCAAGAGGCAGCATCAATGAAGAAGAACATACCAAACCAGGGTACACACCATACAAAGGCAAGGAGACAAAGGATATATTACACACACACACATACACACATATGTACATACACACATATATACACTTACACACAGTTGATATGGTCTTTGTTGAATAACAACTTTAGGAAAAATGCCAGGAACAGAACAGAATTATGTATACAACATTTATAGATCTGACCAAGGCCTTTGATACTGTCAGTCATGAGAGCTTGTGGAGAATTATGAGAAAATTTAAAAATGTGCATTAGTACTGTACATCAATTCTTGACAGCACACGTGCCCAGGTTCTGGACAGTGGACAATGCTCTTGAAATTTCCCAGTCAACAAGGGAATGAAACAAGGCTCTATGCTTGCTCCCATGCTTTTTAGCATGATGTTTTCAGTCATGTTACCAAATGCCTTCACTGAAGATGAACACACTATCAAGGTCAGCCATTGCACTAATGGTAAATTCTTCAATTTGAAAAGGCTACAGGCCAAGACCAAATTGAATGGAATGTTGGTATATGAACTTCTGTTTGTAAATGAAGCTCTGAAGCCGAGATGCAGCAAAGTATGGATCAGTTCTCTACTGCTTGTGCTAATTTTGGTCTAACAATTAACACCAAGAAAACATAGGTGCTCCATCAGCCAGCACCATGCCATCCATATGTGGAACCATTGGTTACAGCAAATAGAGAAATTTTGAGTACTGAGGACAAGTTCACCTACCTTGGCAGTGTCCTTTCCAGGGTGGGACACATTGACAATAAGGTTGACACTCGCATTGCCAGGGCTAGCTCAGTATTTGGGAGGCTCTGAAGGAAACTGTGAGTGAGGTGAAGTATCAGACTGAATACCAAACTGAAGGTCTACAGAAATCATTGCTGACCTCATTGCTATATGCCTGTGAAAACTGACAGTCCACCATTTCAGGAAACTGAATTGTTTCCATTTAAATTGTCTTAGACAGACTTCTGGCCAAGATGGCAGAGTGAAGTCAAGCACTGTCTTCAGCTCTCCTGGCTTTTCCTCAGAATTAACATAAATCAAGGTAACATAAATCTTAACATAAATCTTAACAGAATTTGGATCCACAGAACCCAGAGAAGAACTGAGGAGAAGAAAATCTACTAACAAGGTGTGTCCCAAGGGAGCATGGAAAAGCTGGAGGGGGGGGCATAGAGCCAGCAAAAGGGTGGCAGGGTGAGGCCTAGGGACTAACCTAAGAACAGCTGTGAAAGCATTTACTGTGCGGTGTGGGAGAGCTCCAGCACAACTAAACATCAATCCTGTCAGCTTGGTTGGCCTGAAAGACCAGAGTCACAACCCCCCATATTTTCAGCAAAGTTCTTATGTTTCCAGTTGAGTCACCTCCCCCCGCCCATTCCTGTGGGAGAAAATGACTCTTCCCAGAACAAACACAGTAACAGCCCCCCCCCCTCAAACTCAGGTGTGGGCAGCAGATCTCCCCAAGTGCTGATTGAGGATTAAATAGATTAACTCTATAGCCCAAGAGCCCAACCCACATTTTTGGAAGAAAACCCAAATCTTACTCCCCCCCAACCCCCAACCCCCAGGTTTAGGGAGTGGGCCACTATTTAAGGTCCTAGATACTCCAGAGAAAGTGCCTAGTATCCCTTACTGGCAGACCCACTTGAAGTTCCCAAACCCAGTGAGAAAAGCTTCTAGGGAACTCAACACCAAAGGTCTGTGAACCAGTTTCTCTCCCAAAACAAGATACTAGAAAAATGAAGAAAGCCCAGAGAGAGTGGGATCCATTGAATGTTTCCTTGAAGACAAAGAACCTAACTCAGAGAGAATTAGAGGTTCAGAGGATAATATGAATTGGTCCACAGACAAGAAAGACTCCTTAGAAGAGATCAAAAAGAGTTTAGAAATTAATTGCAAAAATTGGAAAAAGAAATGAAAGAGAAAATTAACACTTTGCAAGAGAAAATATCACCTTGCAAAAGAAAACAAAAATACAATTGGACAAGTGCAAAAAAGAAAACAATTCTCTCAAACTAACAATTAGGCAAATGGAAAACTCTTTCAAAAATAGAATTGACCAATTGGAAAAGGATTTGTAAAAGGTAAATGAAGAAAATTCTTCTCTAAAAAAATATTGGAATCTGTGGAAACTAATGACTTTATGAAACAACTAGAATCTGTTAAACAAAACCAAAAAAATTTAAAAAAAGAAGAAAATGTAAAATACCTCATCTATAAAACCTGGAGAATAGATCCAGGAGAGACAACTTAAGAATCATTGGGCTTCTTGAAAACATTGAGAAGGAAAAAAGCCTGGGCTCCATATTCAGTATATAGTGAAGGAGAATTGTCCTGATATCTTGGAATCAGAAGGCAAAAATAGTTATTTAAAGAATCACTGAAAGGGATCCCAAAATGAAAACAACAAGTAATATTATGGCCAAATTCTAGAATTATCAGATAAAAGAGAAAATTCTGCATGGAACCTGAAGTAAACAATTTAAATACCAAGGAGACACAGAAAGGATTAGACAGGACCTGGCTGAATCAACATTAAGGGACCAAAGGACCTAACATTTGATATTCTGAAAAGCACAGGAGCTTGGAATGCAGCCAAGAATTCACTATCTGGCAAAACTGAGCCTTCTCTTCCAGGAGAACAGATGGACATTTAATGAAATAAGAGACTTACAACTTTTCCTGATGAAAAGAGGATCTAAATTGAAAATCTGTACTTCAATGTAAACAAAGTAAAGACTGATGGATTGCTTTCCATGGGGGGTTGGGGGAGGGAAGTAAGATTGGAGGAAAAATTGTAAAACTCAAATAATATCTTTAATAAAAATTAATTTTAAAAAATTTTAAAAATTTAAAAAAAAAGAAAATCTGGACTTCAAATAGGAGACTCAAGAGATACATGAAAAGGGAAAAAAGGGAAAAGAAAAAAACTGTTATCCAATAAGATGAAACTGGCTCTATCCCATCTGGGAGAAAGATTCTCATAACTCTTGAGAATTGTAACTCTATTAGAGAGAATATACTTAGCCAGAAGTAATAGACACTAATAACTTGTTCATGACTCTGATAGAATGATTTCAAAATGATATCTCCTTAAAAAGGGAGGACAGTAAAGAGACAGGAAGAGGTATAAAGGACCTATTGCAATAGAGGAGAAGAAGGGAGGAGATGAGAATCACCTGAATCTTACTCTCATCAGATATGGTCCAAAAAAGGAGTAACAAACACATACTCAGTTAAGTTTAGAAATTTATCTTACCATTCAAGTATTAAGAGGGGAAGGGAGGGGGGAGGAAAAGAGGAACTGACAGAAGAAAGAGAAGAAAGAAGGAGCAAAGGCAAAGTGGAAAGAAAGGGGAGGTAGAAACATTCTGAGGGAAGTGGTATTTAGAAACAAAATACTTGGAAATATGGGTAACATGAAACAAGGAGGAAAAATACAAATGAAGGAAAGATATCAGGAAGGGCAATAAAGAGTTGGTAATTATAACTTTGAATGTAAATGGGATGAACTCTCCCATAAAACATAAGCAAACAGCAGAATCGATTTAAAACCAGAATCCTACAAAATGCTTCTTGCAAGAAACTCATTTGAAGCAAGGAAATACATGCAGAGTAAAGGTAAAAGGCTGGAGAAGAATATATTATGCTTCAACTGAAGTGAAAGAGGCTGGGGTAGCAATCCTTATCTCAGACACAGCAGCTTCAAAAATAGATCTTGGGGCAGCTAGGTGGTGCATTGGATAGAGCACAGGCCCTGGAGTCAGGAGTACCTGAGTTCAAATCCGGCCTCAGACACTTAATAATTGCCTAACTATGTGGCCTTGGGCAAGTCACTTAACCCCATTGCCTTGTAAAAAAAACTTTAAAAAATAGATTTCATTAAAAGAGATAAAGAAGGGAGGAAGTCTGGCCAAGATGGCAGAAAGAAGACAGGCACAGTTCTAAAATCTCCTGATCTTTCCCCATCTATCACATGAAACAAACCTCTTAAAAGAAATATGACCCACAAAACCCAGAAAGAAAATCCAGGAGAAAGAACAACTACCTTGGGATTTGTCTCCCCCAGCAGCACTGGATGAATTTGGGCAGGTGAGTCTGGGCACAGAGGGAGGATCAGCCCTGGATCAGCCACATTAGCAGCGAGCCGGGGAGTCTGAGGGCCTGAGAGCTGGATCAGTGGTGGGGTTAGATGGCAGGGGCTTGAGTCAATTAGGGAGCAGGGGCACGCTGACCCTCTGGAGCTTGCCAACAGGGCTGGGGAGAGAGTTCCAGTGCAGTATAGCTGCAGACACACCACCCCTGGGCTCCTCTGGTCTGAGGAACTCTGAGTCCACACCTCCATTGGGGCTGAGGCCTATTCTCACAACAAACAATTGCATACAACTTCTACCTCAGGCACAGGTGTATGAGCAGAAGAACCAGCACAGTTGATAATAGGGAGAGGGATGACCTCAGGCCAGGGCAAAGCCCACCATTGATTGAAGGCAAAAGGACTCAATAGCTTCAATCACTCCCTTCAAGCTAAGGGATAAGGCCTCTATCAAGGTCACAGACACTCCAGAGAAAGCAATCAGCACCTCCTACTGGCCAGCCAGAGAAATTGCACTCAGTGAGTAAAGCCTCTATTGATCCCAAGCCCCTGTGAACCAGCTCCTCCCCAACTCAAGGTCTTAGCAAAATGAAGAGGGGTCAGCAGAAATGTGGATCCATAGAAAAATTCTTGGAAGGGAAAGACCCTAACTCAGAGAGACCTAAAATCTCAGGAGAATATGACCTGGTCTTCAACAAAGAAAGACTTCCTTGAAGAAATCAGGAAGGAGTTAAAAAATCAACTGGAAAATTTGGGAGACACAATTAATACCTTGCAACAAGAAAACATATCCTTAAAAAATACAATTGGACAAATACAAAATGAGAATAAATTTCTCAGATCATCAATTGGACAAATACAAAATGAGAATAATTCTCTCAGATCCTGAATTGGGCAAATGCAAGAAGAAAATAATTCTTTCAAAACTTCAGTTGGTCAAATAGAAAGCTCTTTCAAAGCTAGAATGAACTAATTGGAAAAGGAGTTGCAAAAAGATAATGAAGAAAACTCCTCTCTAAAAAAAGAATGGAGCCTGCAGAAACTAATGACTCCACAAGACAGCAAGAGCCAGTTAAACAAAAGCAAAAAAAGAAAAAATAGAAGAAAATGTAAAAAAAAAAATCAGCAAAATGACTGGCCTTCAGAATAGATCGAGAAGGGGCAACCTGAAAATTATTGGACTTCCTGAAAACATTGAAGAGGGGAAAAAAGCCTGGACTTAATATTACAGGATCTAGTGATGGAAAACTGCCCCGATATCATGGAACCATAGGACAAAGTAGTTATTGAAAGAAAACATCGATCCCCTCCAGAAAAAGATCCTAAAATGAAAACATCAAGGAAAGTTGTGGCCAAATTCCAGAACTCTCAGATAAAAGAGAAAATCCTGCAAGCAGCCAGAAAGAAACAATTTACATATTAAGGAGACACAGTAAGGATTATGCAGGACCTGGCTGCATCAAGATTAAGGGATTGAAGGGCCTGGAACGAGATATTTCGAAGAGCAAGGGAGCTTGGAATGCAGCCACGAATCCACTATCCCACAAAGTTGAACCTTCTCTTCCAGGGAAAAATATGGACATTTAGTGAAATGGAAGAATTCCAAAAATTCCTGATGAAAAGACCAGAGATAAATAGAAAATTTGGGCATCAAACAGGAAGTTCAAGAGACACATGAAAAGGTAAAAAAAAGGGAGGGGTGGTAAAAAAAAATTGCTATCCAATCAGGCGAAACTAGCTATATTCCAGCATAGGGAAAAAAGATTCTCATAAATCTTGAGAACTGTAACTGTAATAGAGAGAATATTCCTAGCCAGAAGTGATGGACATTTATGACCTATCCATGAGACTGCTATCCAATGGGATGTAACTGACTTTAACCCCACTTGGGAGAAAGACTAATAACTCTCAAGAATTTTAACTCTATTAGACAGAATGTACTTAGCTAGAAGTGTCAGATACTCAGAATTTTCTATGACTCAGAAGAATGACCTAAAAAAACACTACTTCCTTAAAAATTGGGACGGGAAAGAGACGGGAGAAGGTAGGGGATTGAATGGGGTAAATTTCATTACACTAAGAGGTACAAAATACCTGTGGTAATAGAGGGGAAGAAAGGAGGAGATGAGAAACACCTGAATCTTCTTCTCATCAGACTTGGCTAAAATCAACCTACACATACTCAGTTAACTTATAAAACATCTAACCTTTCAAGTATTAAAAGGGGAAAAGGGGAGGGGGACAGAGAAAGGGAAGGGGACTGGGGGAAAAGGGGGAACTAACAAAAGGAAGGGAAGGGAAAAGGGAAAAAGGGAAAAGGGAAAGGGGAAAGAAAGGGGAGGGGGTGATATAGGAGGGCAAATTCACTAAAGCGGGTGGTATTCAGAAACAAAATACTGGGGAATATGGATAATGGGGGGATGAAAGGGGGGAAAATACAAACAGAGGGAAGATAGCATGGAGGGCAATAAAGAATCAGTAATCATAACTTTGAATGTGAATGGGATGAACTCTCTCTTAAAACATGAACAAATAGCAAAGTAGATTAAAAACCAGAATCCTACAATATGCTGCTTACAAGAAACTCATTTGAAGCAGAGAGATACATATAGAGTAAAGGTAAAAGGTTGGAGCAAAATGTATTTTGCTTCACCTGAAGTAAAAAAAAAGCACGGGTTGCAAACCTTATCTCGGACAAAGCAGCAAAAAGAGATAGTGTTAAAAGAGATAAGGAAGGAAACTTTATCCTCCTAAAAGATACCATAGACAATAAAGTTATTTCATTACTGAATTTATATGCACCCAAGGGGATAGCATCCAAATTCTTCAAGGAGAAGCTGAAAGAACTACAGGAAGACTTATACAGCAAAACTCGACTAGTGGGAGACCTCAACCTCCCACTCTCAGATCTAGATAAATTGAATAATAAAATAAACAAGAAAGAAGTTAAGGAGGCAAATAGAATGTTAGAAAAACTAGATAGGGTAGACTTATGGAGGAAACTGAACGGGATAGAAAGGAATATAGCTTTTTTTCTGCAGTACATAGAACTTATACAAAAATTGACCATGTACTAGGACATAAAAACCTAATGATCAACTGCAGAAAGGCAGAAATAGTGAATACATCTTTCTCAGATCACAATGCAATAACAGTCATATGCAATATTGGGCCAAGGAGATATAGACCCAGAACAAATTGGAAACTGAATTACCTCATTTAATAAAATGAGTGGACCAAAAAACAAATTATAGAAAAGAATTAACCATTTAATCCTAGATAATGATAATAATGAAACAACATACCAAAACCTATGGGATTCATTCAAAGCGACTCTCAGGGGATATATGATAGCTTTAAATGCTTACATGAATAAATTGGAGAAAGAGTAAATCTATGAACTAAACAGGCAACTAAAAAAAATTAGAAAAAGAACAAATCAAAATCCCCAATTAAATACCAAATTAGAAATTCTAAAAATTAAAGGAGAAATTAATTAAACCGAAAGCAAAAAAGCTACTGAATTAATAAATAAAACCAAAAGATGTTATTATCAAAAAACCAATAAAATTGATAAACATCTGGTCAATTTGATTTAAAAGAAGAAAGAAGAAAACCAAATTGCTAGTATCATAAATGAAAAAGGTAAACTCACTACCAATGAGGAGTTGAAATTATTTTGCCAAACTCTATGCCAATAAATTTGATAATCTAAGTGAAATGTATGAATATTTAGAAAAATATAATTTGCCAAGGTTAAATGACGAAAAGATTAAATACCTAAACAATCCTATCTCAGAAAAAGAAATTCAACAAGCCATGATTGAACTCCCTAAAAAAAAATCTCCAGGGCCTGATGGATTCACAAGTGAATTCAACCAAACATTTAAGGAACAATTCGATATAAACTTTTTGGAAAAATAGGGAAAGATGGAACTCTGCATAACTCTTTCTCTGAAACCAATATGGTGTTGATACCTAAACCAGGAAGAGTTAAAACAGAGAAAGAAAATTATAGACCTATCTCCCTGATGGATATAGATGCAAAAATCTTGAATAAAATCTTAGCAAAATGATTACAACAAGTTATCACTAGGATAATACATAATGATCAAGTAGGATTTATCCCAGGAATGCAGGGTTGGTTCAATATTAGGAAAACTGTTAGTATACTCAGTTAAATCAACAACAAACCTATCAGAAATTATATGATCATATCAATAGATGCTGAAAAAGCTTTTGCAAAATACAGCATCCATTCTTACTAAAAACACTAGAGAGTGTAGGAATAAATGGTTTGTTCCTTAGAATGACATGCAGTATCTATCTGAAACCATCAACAAGCATTATATTCAATGGGGAGAAGCTAGAGGTATTCCCGGTAAGATCAGGGGTGAAACAAGGGTGCCCATTATCATCACTACTATTCAATATCATATTAGAAATGTTAGCTTCAGCAATTAGAGAAGGAAAAAGAAATTGAAGGAATTAGAATTGGGAAGGAAGAGACAAAATTCTCACTCTTTGCAGATGACATGATGGTCTACCTAGAGAATCCCAAGAAATCATCCAAAACACTACTGGAAACAATTAGCAATTTTAGCAAAGTTGCAGGTTATAAAATAAACCCTCATAAATCCTCAACTTTTCTATATATGTCTAGCAAGATACAACAGGAAGAGCTAGAAAGAGAAATCCCATTAAAAGTAACTTCAGACAATATAAAATTCCAAAAAATTACTTTAATGAGCTAGAAAAAATTGAAAGTAAATTCATATGAAGAAATAAAAAGTCAAGAATTTCCAGTAGCTTAATGAAAAGAAGTGCAAAAGAAGGTGGCTTAGCCCTACCTGATCTAAAATTATAATATTAATGTCAGTTATCAAAACTGTTTGGTATTGGCTAAGAAATAGAGTGATGGACCAGTGGAATAGACTAGGCACAAAAGTAGGAGATGATTATAGTAATCTGCTGTTTGATAAACCCAAAGAGTCCAGCTATTGGGATAAAAACTCCTTCTTTATAAAAATTGCTGGGATAATTGGAAGTTAGTATGGAAGAAATTTAGATTAGACCAATACCTAACACCCTTTACCAAGATAAGATCCAAATGGTTACAGGACTTAGTCATAAAAAACAATACTGTAAGCAAATTAGAAGATCAAGAACTAGTTTACCTGTCAGATCTATGGAAAGGGGAGCACTTTATGACTAAGGAAGAGTTGGAGAACATCACCAAAAACCAATTAGATAATTTCAATTACATTAAATTAAAAAGTTTATGCACAGATAAAACTACTGTAACCAAGATCAAAAGAAATGTACTAAATTGGGAAACAATCTTTACAACTAATGATTCTGACAAAGGACTCATTCCTAAAATATAAAGAGAACTGAGTCATATTTTTAAAACAAAAAGCCATTCCCCATTTGACAAATGGTCAAAGGACATGCAAAGGCAATTTACAGATGAGGAGATCAAAGCAATCCATAGCCATATGAAAAATTGCTCTAAATCTTTAATTATTAGAGAATGCAAATTAAAGCTTCTCTGAGGTACCACCTCACACCTCTCAGATTGGCCAATATGACCAGAAAGGATAATGATCATTGTTGGAAGGGTTGTGGGAAATCTGGGACACTATTACACTGTTGGTGGAGCTGTGAACTCATCCAACCTTTCTGGATAGCTATTTGCAACTATGCCCAAAGGGCAACAAAAATGTGCATACCCTTTGACCCAGCAATACCACTACTGGGTCTATACCCTGAAGAGATGATGAAAAAGGGTAAAAACATCACTTGTACAAAAAATATTTATAGCAGCCCTGTTTGTGGTGGCAAAGAATTGGAAATCAAGTAAATGTCCTTCAATTGGGGAATGGCTTAGCAAACTGTGGTATATGTATGTCATAGAACACTATTGTTCTATTAGAAACCAGGAGGGATGGAATTTCAGGGAAGCCTGGAGGGATTTGCATGAACTGATGCTGAGTGAGATGAGCAGAACCAGAAAAACACTGTGTACCCTAACAGCAACAGGGTGGGTGATGTTCATCCTTGAAGGACTCGCTCATTCCATCAGTGCAACAATTGGGAACAATTTGGGGCTGTCTGCAAAGGAGAGTGCCATCTGTATCCAGATAAAGAGCTGTGGAGTGTGAACAAAGTTTAAGGACTATTCCCTTTAATTTAGGGGGAAAAAACAGATATCTTATTGTCTGATCTTGTTACCTCTTAGACTTCTTGTCTCTTCCTTAAGGATATGGTTTCTCTCTTATCACACTCAATTTGGATTAATGTACAACATGGAAACAAAGTAAAGACTGACAGATTGCTTTCTGTGGGGGGTGGGGGGAGGGAAGTAAGATTGGGGGGGGAAATTGTAAAACTCAAATAATATCTTTAATAAAAAAGTAATTTAAAATAAAAATAAAAAAGAGATAAAGAAGGAAACTATCCTCCTAACAGGTATCATAGACAATGAAGTAATTTCAATACTAAATATGTATAGCATCTAAATTCTTAGAGGAGAAGCTGAGTGAGGTACAGGAAGATATAGACAGCAAAACTCTACTGGTAGAAGACCTCAACTTCCCTCTCTCAGAATTATATAAATCTAACCTTAAAATAAAGAGGAAACAAGTTAAAGATGTAAATAGAATGTTAGAAAACCTTAACATGATAGACCTTTGGAGAAAATTAAATAGGGATAGAAAGGAATATACAATTTTTATGCAGTACATGGCATCCACACAAAAATTGACCATGTACTAGTTCATAAAAACCTCATTATAAAATGCAGAAAGGCAGAAATAGGGAGTACTTCCTTCTCAGATCATAATGCAATAAAAATCACATGCAATTATGGACCATGGAGATATAGACCTAAAACTAATGGGAGACCAAATAACCTCATTTTAAAGAATGAAAAGATCAAACAATAAATTATAGATATAATTAATGATTTCATCCTAGACAATGACAATAATGAGACGACATACCAAAATTTATGTGATAAAGCCAAAGCAGTTATTAGGGAATATATCATATCTCTAAATGCTTATATGAATAAAATAGAGAAAGAGGAAATCAATGAATTAAGCATGCACCTAAAAAAATTAGAGAAAGAACAAATTAAAAACCCCCAATCATGTACCAAAATAGAAATTCTAAACATTAAAGGAGAAATTAATAAAATTGAAAGCAAGAAAACTATTAAACTAATTATTGGGGGAAACAATAAAATAGATAAATCTTTGGTTAATTTGATTTTAAAAAAAGAAAGAAGAAAACCAAATTATTAGTATCATAAATGAAAATGTGAACTCACCACCAATGAAAAGAAAATTAAAGTAATAATTTAGAATTATTTTGCCCAACTATATGTCAATAAATTTGATAATCTAAGTGAAATGGATGGATATTTACAAAAATATTATTGCCCAGGTTAAATGAAGAGGAAATTAAATACTCAAATAGCCCTATCTCAGAAAAAAATTCAACAAGTGATCAATGAACTCCCTAAGAAAAAAGAGCTCCACATGGAGTCACAAGTGAATTCTATCAAATATTTACACAACATTTGGTTTCCATACTATATAAACTCTTTGGGAAAATATGAAGATGGAACTTTGCCTAACTACTTCTATGACACAAATTTGGTTCTGACCTAAAACAGGAATGGCCAAAGCAGAGAAAATTTTAGACCAATTTCTCAAATGAATATGGATGCAAAAATCTTAAATAAAAATCTGAGGAAAGTGATTACAGCAAGTTATCACTATTATAATACACAATGACCAAGCAGGATTTATTACAGGAATGCAGGGTTGGTTCAATATTAGGAAAACTGTCAGTATAATTGACTCTATCAATAACAAACAACAAATCATATGATTATCTCAATAGATGCTGGAAAAGCCTTGGATAAAATATAGCACCCATTCCTACTAAAAACACTAGAAAGCATAGGAAAAATTGATTTTTCCTTAGAATGATAAGGAATATCTATCTGAAATCATCAAAAAGCATTATATGCAATGAGTATAAGTTAGAGGCATTCCCAATACGATCAGGTGTGAAACAAGAATACCAGTTATCACCACTATTATTCTATATTATGTTAGAAATGTTAGCTTCAGCAATAAGAGAAGAAAAAGAAATTGAAGTAATTAGAATTGGGAAGGAAGAAACAAAATTCTCATTCTTTGCAAATGATATGATGGCATACCTAAAGAATCCTAAAAATTAATCTAAAAACCTACTGAAAACAATTAACAACTTCAGCAAAATTGCAAGAAATAAAATAAATCCCCATAAAACCTTAGCATTTCTATTTATAACTAGCAAGAGTAGAAAAAGAAATCCTATTTAAAATAACTTCAGTCAATATAAAATTCTTTGGAGTCTACCTGCCAAGGCAGACCCAGAAACTTTATGAAAACAACTATAGAACACTTTTAACACAAATCAAATCATATTTAAATAACTGGGCAAATATAAACTGCTTATGGATAAGTTGAGTTAATATAATAAAAATGACAATTCTACTTAAATTACTTATACAGTGCCATACCAATCTAACTTCCAAAAAATTACTTTAATGAGATAGAAAAAATTGTAACCAAATTCATATGGAGAAACAAAAAATGAAGAATCTCCAGGGATTTAATGAAAAAAAGTGCAAAAGATGGTGGCTTAGCCTTACCAGATCTAAAATTATATTATAAAGCATCAGTCATCAGAACTGTCTGGTACTGGCTAAGAAATAGAGTGGTGAATCAGTGGAATAGACTAGGTATAAAAGAGACAGCAGAAAATGATTATAGTAATCTGCTATTTGATAAACCCCAAGAGTCAAGCTTCTGGGATAAGAATTCACTCATTAATAAAAACTTCTGGGAAAACTGGAAGATAGTATGGCAGAAACTTGGATTAGACCTACATTCACACCCTATACCAAGATAAAATCAAAATGGGTGCAGGATTTAGACATATAAGACAATATTATAAGCAAATTTGGAGAACAAGGAATAGTTTACCTGTCAGATCTATGGAAAGGAGAACAGGGGCAGCTAGGTGGCACAGTGGATAGAGCACTGGCCCTGGTGTCAGGAGCATCTGAGTTCAAATCTGGCCTCAGATACTTAAAAATTACCTAGCTGTGTGGCCTTGGGCAAGCCACTTAACCCAATTTCCTTGCAAAAACTTTAAAAATAAAAAGAAAGCAGTTTATGACTAAGGAAGAGAGGGAGACCATCATTAAAAAAAAACTGGACATTTTTGATTTCTTTAATTAAAATGCTTTTGCGCTAACAAAACCACTGTAACCAAGATCAAAAGAAATGTAGTAAATTGGGAAGTAATTTTTACAACAAGTGTTTCTGACCCAGGACTCATTTATAAAATATATAAAGAACTGAGTCAAATTTACATAAAAACAAGTCATTCCTCAATTGATGAATGGTCAAATGATATACAAAGGAAATTTTCAGATGAGGAAATCAAAGTGATCCATAGTCATATGAAATATTGCTCTAAATCTTTACTGATTAGAGAAATATAATTTAAAGCATCTCTGAGGTACTACCTCATGCCTCTCAGACTGGCCAATATGTCAAGAAAGAACAATGATCAATGTTGGAAGGGATGGCATTTCATTGAATGGGGGAGATATGATGGAGTGTGAATCAATTGTGTCTCAGATTGCAAACTTGGAAGGATAGTGGTACCCCAAATAGAAAAAAGTGAATTAGGAAGGTGCAAGGGGCCAGAAGGGAATTAATTCTATTTTGGACATGTTGAGTCTGAGATGTCTATGGGACCAGAAAGTTAAAGTGTCCAGAAAAGATTTGAAGATATGGACTAGAATTCATGAGAGATTTGGACTAGTTACGTTTATCTGAGAGTCATTGAACTAATTAATCCATAGTAGCCGATGAGCTCACTGAGTCAAAAGGGAAGACAACAGAGCTGTAAAATAAACTCATACATTAGATAGGGCATAGAGAATGATCCAGCAAAATAGACAGAGAAAAGAGAACAGTGAGAGCAGTGATTACTAAAACTAAAACCAAAATAGGGAGAATTTAGATCAGGAGTTCTTAAACTTAATTGTTTCATAGATGTATGTTTTGGAAACAGACTGGTGAAATCTATAGACTCCTTGGGATTATTTTTAATTGCATAAAGCAAAATACAGAAAATTACCAATTATATCGAATGTCATTATCAAAATGACAAATTGAAACCAATTATATTGAATGTCATTATCAAAATATTATTAAAAGTTTGCTGATATCTGGGTCAGATGATGATGTGGTCAATAGGTTAAAATGCTGTATAGAGGTCAAGAAAGATGATAATTAAGGAAAAAATTAATAGATTTAGCAATTTGATTATTTGTAACCTTTGAAAAAACGATTTTTCATGACTGATGGGAGCAGAGATCAGATAGCAAGTGGTTTATAAGTGAATGGAAAGGGGCATCTAGGTGGCACAGTGGATAGAGTACCAGTCCTGGAGTCAGGTGTACCTGAGTTCAAATCCTGCCTCAGATACTTAATAAATGCCTAGCTGTGTGACCTTGGGCAAGTCACTTAACCCCATTGCCTTGCCAAAAAAAAATTGATTGGAAGATGAGAAAGTTGAAGTAACAGTTGAGGTGGGATTTTTTTTAATTTAGCAGTGAAATGGAAAAGAGATTTAGAATGGTAGCTTGAAGGGATGGTGGGGAAAAGTAAAGGTTTTTTTAAAAGTTGAATGTGATCTAGGTATGTTTGTAACATTCAAGGACTCACTGGATAGAAAATGAAGACTAGAAAGAAGAGGATGAACAAAGGGTCAAACTGTCAGAGGAGACTGAGAATGCATTATGAGCTCCCTCTTCCTTGAGAAATTATAAAGGAACACTATCCAAATATTTTAGAACCAGTGGGAATAGTAGAAATTGAAATAATCTACTGTTCATCTTTTAAAAGATATTCCAAAATGAAAACTCCCAGGAACATTATGGTCAAAATCCAAAGCCAGGGGAAAAAATACTGCAGTCAGCCAGAAAGAAATAATTCAGATACTATGGTATCACAGTCAAAGTTATCAAGATTTAGCAGTTACCACTATAAAGGAACAAAAATTTTGAAATATAATTTTCCAGAAGGCAACAGACTTAGGGATACCACCAAGAACATCTTCACCCAGAAAAAAATGAGTATTAGCATACTATTTATGAAATAGAGGACTTCTCAAGAATTCCTGATGAAAGGCACAAAACTAAATAGAAAATTTGAAATTCAAACACAAGACTTGAGAGAAGCATAAAAATAAACATGAGTGAGAACTCATAATGATGGAAAAAGTTTAAACTGTTTACGTTCTTGTGTGGGTGGGAAGATAATATTATATGTGTGATTAAGAGTATTATCATTATTAGGGCAGTCAGAATAAATAGACTATGTGGGGCAGCTAGATGGCACAGTGGATAGAATATTGGTGTTGGAGTGAGGAGGATGAATTCAAATTCAAATCTGGACACTTTATACTTACTAGCTGTGTGACCTTAGGCAAGTCACTTAACCCTGATTGCCTTGCAACCAGGGCCATCTCCAATCTTCCTGACTCATATCTGACCACTGGGTCCAGATGACTCTGGAGGAGAAAATGAGGTTCGTGACTTAGCACAGCACCTCTTCACTCAAATCAAATTCATTTACTTGTCATGGCATCATCTCTCTGATGTCATGGTCTTCTTTGAGAATGGAGGATAAACTTCATCACTCAGAGGAAGTGGGTATGAGTCTCATATGTCAGGATGATCTCAAAAGAATAATAGAACAGTGAAAAAGAGAGATTCACAGGAAAAAGGTGGAAGGGAAAGGAAGAATGTGGGAAATTATCTCATATATAATAAACAGGCAAAGAAGAGTTTTTTTACAGTGGAGGGGGAAATGGGGAGAGGGAGTGACACACTCTTCTATCTTAGTCTCATTTGAACCTGTTCAAAAAGGAAAGAGTATATATACAAACATACATAGTTGCTTACAGAAATTCATCTTACCCAAAATGGAGTAAAAGGGAAAGGGCTTAAGAGAAGAGGAAAGGTGATAAGATGGAGAGAAAATTAAGGAAAGTAATGTTTAGAAGTAAAAACAGACTTTTGAGAAAGATACAGGGTAAAAAAGTGAAGGATAAATAGAGGAGAAGAGGTTGGAAGGAAATACATATAGCTAATAATCAATTGTAATTGGAATGAATTCATTCATAAAACAGAAGAGAATAGCAGAATGAATTAGAAACCTTGGCTTTGCTATAGTGGGGCGTGGGGAACAAGACTGTTGGATTCAAAGTCAGAAGAATTGGGTTTGAATCCTTACTATGGCAGTTGACCATAATAGCTGTTTGCAAGAACTATATAGGATGAAGGATTACACTTCCAACAAGTAGGGAAAGCAAAACAATTGATAGTGGTTTACTCAGAGTGCATGGTGTTTCTCTTTTTTGCAATGGCTGAATAATAGCTACATATAGTCAAAATGCATACTGGGCTCCCTCCTAGTAGACAAGGTAAAAAAGTCTCAAAGAATACCTCTCAACTCATCAGATTATCAAGGAAAATAAAGTGTTCTTAATTTTAAAAAACCCAAGAATTACTTCAAAGTAAAAAATAGAAGAAAAAGAAATTGAGAAGACATATGAAAACCTGACTTCTGTCAGGAGGTTGGAGAGTAGAAAAACAAAATATGACAGGAGAATAGTAAAAGAAGGATCATTGGACACATATATAATTAATAGACATGACTCTTAATGTTGAGTGGGGTGTATGGGATAGATTTCAGGGAATCCATGTACTTGGATGGGGAAAAATTACAACTTTATTTTAACTGAAATTTTTTAACTGAAATTTATAATTTCCTTCAATTACATATGTAGGCACCAAACTATTATTATTATTATTATTATTGTTATTATTATTGTTGTTGTTATTATTATGAGAAAGGGTCCTTTCTAGCCCTGTCTGTCCCTTCATTCATGCTCCTTGGTTTACTGGTTGAGACAGTGTACCTTGGAATATGCCTTAATCCCCATGGCCACTTATAGGTTCTCTCTCTTCCTTGATCACTTAGTAATCCTTGTTCCTTTAAGAACCATGCTATTCATATCTATCAATCAATCAAAATCCTGGTAGCTGCTGTCTACAGACCCCCAGATCATTCTAGATTACAATTTTCCCTCCTCCCATCTTCTGTCCTAATATTAGGTGATTTCAATATGCATATCAATTCTCTCTCAGATACTTTAACTACTCAATTCTTCAATCTACTTACTTCCTTTAAGTTACTATTTCACCCAAACTCAATCACACTCAAAGATGGTCACACCCTTGATCTTTCCTATCTTCTACAAATGTACTGCCTCCATGTTCAAGAATTCTAGAATTCTCTCGTCCAACTATAATCTATTGACTTTTCTGCTAATCTTCTGCCTTTCCTTGCATAATCCTACTTTTTATCCTTAGTATAAATTCCCACTTCTCTGTTCTTCCTCATTTCCTATAACTCAGATATCTTCTGCCACTATCTTCTCCTTCATTTCTGTCTCACATGAGGAAGTAACCTTAGCCTTTGCCAAGGTTAAATCCTCTGTTTGTTCAAATGATCCCATTCCTTTGTCATCCTTTGTCATCCCCATTTTTTAATTTATCCCAATCCCTTGATCCCTCCAATCTCTCTCAGGCCATGTCCCCTATGCTAGTAGTCATTCTCTCCTATTGTCTTCATATTGACTTCTCGGTGAAGCAATTCCACTCTATACTATTTTGTTCTCTTGAATAATTAACCCCCTTATCATCTCACCAATTGTACCCAGACCAGCCTCAGTCTTGGGGCATACCCACCATTCATCTCCATTCATACACACATGCTGCTAAAGAAAGGTAGAGAAAATCCTACAACCATTTTGACAGAGTCTACTCCAAATTTGTATTACACAATCTCGACTAACCCTAACACTACTAGGTTAAGCAAATTTACTATACCTCCCTTGCCAACTCACTATCCCACTTCCCATAGCACCTCTTCCAAACCTTTTCATCCCTCCTCAAACATTCCATGGTTCCCCCTTTCCCCCACCATCTCAACTGAAAAAAAAATTGAGGCCATTCACTGTGAACTCCCTCTTCTCTCTTCTTCCTCTTCTCTTATTACTCATCTCCTATTACTTTCTGGCACTATCTTCTCCTTCATCCCTGTCTCACATGAGGAAGCAAGCCTACCCCTTACCAAGACTAAATCCTCTGCTTGTTCAAATGATCCCATTCCATCCAGTCTCCTCCTTATCTCCACTTTTTCATTTATTTTAATTCTCTCCCTCTTTATTAGTTCTTTTCCTCCTTCATAAAATCAATTATACCCAGACAAGCCTCAGCCTTGGATCACACCAGGTCTCTCCTATCCTGAAAGAACTCTCACATGATCCTTCTATTTCTGCTAAATATCATCATATATCTCGTCTACTCTTCATAGTTAAACTCCCCCAAAAGCCTTCTATAATAAATGCTCCACTTTCTCTCTTCTCAATCTTTTCTTAATCCCTTACTGTATGACTTCCAATCTTATCATTCCACTGAAACTGCTGTCTCTGACATTATTTCCTATATATTCAAACTTGCTTTGTTGTCTCAGTTTGCTGGTAACAGCATAATTTATTTAAAAACTTCTGTGGAGGGGAGGCTAGGTGGCACAGTGGATAGAGCACCAGCCCTGTAGTCAGGAGTACCTGGGTTCATATCCAGTCTCAGACACTTAATAATTACCTAGCTGTGTGGCCTTGGGCAAGCCAATTAACCCCATTTGCCTTGCAAAAACCTAAAAAAAAAAAAAAAAGAAAAAAAATTGATCATCACCCCCATGTTCCCCTGACGGTATATGTTCTTCTTCTGGTTCTGCTCATCTAACTTAGCATCAGTTCATACAAGTCTGGGAAAACAGATTTTTTTAAAGGAATAAGCTTGAGTCTACTCTCTCAAGTGACGAACTGGTAGAACAGAGTGGCCACTAGTTTCAAAGGTTTCTGTACTTTGAGTATTACCATAGTTTCTCAGTAAACACTCTTTGGTAAACAGCTAATTTTAAAATGAGCTGTAGAAGAAAATGGAAAACCACTGCTGTATCTTTTCCAAGTAATGGAGTCACGAAGAGTTGGAAATGACTGAAAACAACTCAACAATAATCAGGAGTAAATTTACTGGAAAGAGGCTCATAAATAACAGTACTAAAGATAATCCCCAACTCTTTAAGTCTTGCTTCCTAGAACTCTGAGGGTAACAGTTGCCATTTTCTGGGGTCCTAACCTACTCATCACAGGGTGGGTGGAAGAGAGATACTAAGGCATATATGCAATTATCAAACTATCCATCTATCTATCCATCCATCTATCTTTCTACCTCTACATGTCTATCTCTATATAACTATATAACTATATAACTAGCTAACTTTTGTAGACTTTGTCACAATGCCTCAGTTACTTTCTCATACTGGACTTTCCACAGAACCTGTGACATTCTCAACTTGGAACTTCCTTACACTTCTGTCTCCCCTTCTCATATTGGTGAGTTTCTCTTGGAATCTCCATTTTGGGGAAGGGCACAATCCTATCATCATGCTTCTCTTGACTCTTCTTCTGAGTCTGCACATTTTTCCAGCACACCCCTGTGTGGCTAACTTCCTTCTTCCCCAACTTTTTAGAACTCTTTTAAAAATTATCTTCCCCCCATTAGAATCTATGTTCATTGAAGAAGGCTAACTGACATCTTGCATAAAATTGAATCACCATTTTTTAGTATTGAACACCTGCTTTACAGGACTTCATGGTTGTTGGAACATAGTTCTCAACCACCTATTCTTCCTCATCTACCTTTTCTGACTAGTCCTCAATGTAACACTGAAGTATGTGTTTACATGTATGTGTGATGTATGTGTGTGTGTACTGTGTATGTATCTGTGTGGGCCAGTATACTTTCTTAACATAATGAAACCTTTGTTAACTTCTGTCTCCTTAGTTTTCCTGCTTGCTCTCTCTCTTTTTTTCCCCTTAATGGGGGAATCCCTTGTGGGCTGACCCTCAAAGCTGTCTCAGCCTTCCCCTAATCGATGGAGGGGCTCTGGACCACTAAGCTGGTGCTGCTGCTTCTGCTGGTGGTGGGAGAAGGGGGTGAAGGGGAGAAGGGAAAGGAAGGAGGGAAGAAGGGGGAGGGTAGACAACTGGGCAGGACTTTAGGGGAGGAGAGCAGCCTTTAGACTTTATCTTTTTTTTTAGGTTTTTGCAAGGCAAATGGGGTTAAGGGCTTGCCCAAGGCCACACAGCTAGGTAATTATTAAGTGTCTGAGACCAGATATGAACCCAGGTACTCCTGACTCCAGGGCTGCTGCTTTATCCACTGCGCCACCTAGCCACCCCTAGACTTTATCTTGAAAAATATTTTCTCTCTTTCCAGATAATGACAAAATCAGAGTCAACCCTGACTTCCAAACAAAATTACAAAGCATTAGGTGACACCTGTGACACCTATGAAAATGGCTGTCTTTCTCTTTTAATTATTTCTTATTTATCCTATTGTAAAATGTATTTATTTGTTTGTTGTCTCCCCATTTGTTTATAAGCTCCTTGAGGGCAAGGACTGTCTTTTGGATATTTTTGTATCCTCCAAGCTTAGCTCAGTACCTGCTTAATAAATGTTTACTGAATTGAATTGGTATATGTGTGAGAGGGAACAACAGTTGCATTTGTCACCTCCTCTAATTCAACCTGGCTTGCATATAAACTAGAGTCCTGCAAGGCACAACTTCTTGCAGGGCCTACCACTATTGAGCAACAACAGCAACAACAGCAGAAACTGCAAAATATGCATAGTTATTTTATATAGTACATATATATATGTATATGAATGATATGTAAATTTAAGATTTTCAAAACATTTTGTAAGTATCTCCTTTGATCCTCACAACAAACCTGGGAGCCAAACACTAATTTACCCTCATTTTATAATAGTGGAAACTGAAGCAAACAGCATTTTGCCCAGGCTCATATGGTGGTTGTGATTGAATTTGAACTTGAGTCTTCCTGACTCCATGTCTAGAGCTTTCTCCAGTCTACCATCCAGCTGCATAGTAGACTAGTTGTGATGCTGGACTGGCTGTGTACAATAATAGTATAGTATACATACTTTAGAGACCAGGAGAGCTGAGCTCAGTGTAAACTTTGCTAGGATGTCCCAGGATTCCAGTATTTTTACCCATACCAACTGAGAAAATAAAACACTTCTCAACATTTGATTGTTCCATGGAACCAAAGTAATTGTCTGTGGTCAGATTCTTTTTCTTCTGTTGAATTGCTCATTTCCCCAGCCTATGACCTGATTTTAACTCTTTGTTAAAGTGGAGCTCTGCTTCCAGGGTGGAGGACACACTTTGCTAAGTTTTTGAAGATTTTGGGAACCTCCTCCCCAGGGAACTCAAATCCTTCAAAGTCTTATGAGAGACTCTGATTGCTCTCCTGGCCTGTGTGCTGGTCTGTGAATGACCAAAAGTACTCCCCTCTGCCTTGGAGCTGTGAGGAGGGTCCCTTCTCTGCTATGGCACTATGGGGCCCTAGGGTATCACCTGGAACTGAGTATGAGCAAAGCAACAGATAGTGGAATAGTGGACAGACTTCTGCAGTCTCCTTCCCATCTGTGGGCAGAGTGCTCTGGAAGTAGCTGCTGGGTGGGCTCTTCAGAACTGCTTCTGGTTCCCATGCCAGGGCTGCACTGAGATCTGCACTTACTCTGGTATGGCAGAGTTTTTTCTGCTGACCTTCCAAGTTGTCCTTGGCAATTCCTGGGCTGAGAAGTCTGGAAAACATCTCCGATACCACAGACCCAAGTACTCTCGGTGACAGACACTCTATAGGCTGTTCCTGGAGGGCTGGAACTCATTCATTTCTGCACAGTGTGGCCTGGGCTGCTCTGTAGCCTTTTCCAGCCCCAGTGGAACAGAACCTTTCCACAGATCTGTCAAGTTATCTTGGGTAGGAAAATTGTTTCACTCAGTCTTTCTGTGGGTTCTGCCATGCTAGACTTTGGTTAAAGTCATAATTTTAAGGTATTTAGAGAGGTCTGGGGGAGACCTTCTGCATAATTAACAATACAATTCAATAATTTTTATTACATGAAATTGAAAAGTTTTCTATAAACAAAATTAATGCATCCATACAAAGGAAGTGACCTTTGTATTAAATTTATAGAATAAAGGTTTGATATACAAGACAATGATTAACTAATGACTAAAAGTCATTCCCAATAGCTAAGTAGTCAAGGGTATGAAGAAATAGTTCTGAAAAGAATGGCAAACTCTTAATGTCCTTATGGGAGAATTTTCAAATAATTAATGAAATAAATGCATATGAAAGGAAGACTGAGAATTCACTTCTCACTTAACAAATTAACAAAGATGCCCAAAGATAGGTGTAATCGATGTAGGAGGGGCTGTGGAAAATAGACTTTCTAATGCATTGTTGGTGATGCTGTGGATCAGTATATTGTTTTAGAAAACAATTTAAAATTATGCAAATAAAGTAGTTTCAATGTCCATACTGTCTGATGCATAGATTCTATTTTTTTACATATACCTCAGGCAGATTATTGAGAGGAAATTTCTATAAATGACAAAATATTTATAACAACACTTTGTGGAAGCAAAAACTCAAAACAAACTAGATGATAAATGCATTATAATAAATGAATTCAAGAAATTAATTATATAATTGTTATAGAAAAGTATGGAAACACTAACACGAAGTGAAGCAAAGTAATATAAGTAAAGTCAAAAACCAGTATGTCTAATGACAATAGAAATACTCTCCTATTCATAAACAAGTCACAAAATAATTTTAAAGTGGATGTTGTAAAGTTATAAAGAACAAACTTGACCCCAGAGAAGAAATTTAAGAAAACACTCTCCTACTTCCTCTCCTTTACAGAGATGGGGAGACAGGTGTGGCACATGAAATTTATTATTTTTTCAATATGTTGATTGATATCTGCTAGATTTTTACCTCCTCTTCATTTTTCCTTCTTAAAAATTCTTTGTTACAAGGGAGGTGTTGAATACAGGGAGAAATCCAGATGATAAAAAACAGAAGATATAAATAATAATATACTAAAAAAATCAAAAGAATGGAATGTTCCCTCCATGCTTCAGAGTCCCAAACACATCATTGGAAATTGCCAGTAACAGAAGAAAATCTTTAAACAATATTTATTGAATTTAATGTAACTATTTCATTTGATCTCCACAACAGTCCAATATCATATACAATGCAAATATTATTCCTATTTTTATAAAAGAGAAATTAAGGTTCAGAGTTAAAGAGAATTAAATGTTGTGACTCTAAGTCTGATGGTGTTTCTACTGTACTCGAATACATTTAAGCTCCTGCAGTTCACTAAAAAAGGCTATTATTAGAAGGCATTAGAATTATTTGGTTTGAAATTCACCACACTATCCAGACTCAGACTTTACCTCTATAAATGGTTGGTGGTTGATTATTCACAGTCACAATAGGCCAATTGCTGAAAATTGAACCCTTATATTACAGAAAATATAAAATATATCTGTTCTCATAGAATATTCTTGTTGTTACTCAGAGAACCAATAGAAAACAAACAAATTATATACCTTCTACAAATCTCTCATTATGAGTACAAAGGAAAAAAATAGACAAGGTTGGGTACTGGATCTCAATGATTCCCACCTTTCAAGTTAATTTTTAAAATCTTTTAGTTAGGTCCCTAAGTACATGTGTGAGGGGAGTGGGGTGGGAATTCATTTGAAACTAGTGCACAAACTCCTTCCTACATATCTTAGAATCCTAGAATTTTAGCTCTAGAAGGGATCCTACACAGTCTTCTGAAATCCCTTTATTTGACAAGTGAGGAACTGAATCCCAGAGATGGAAAATGACTTGCCCAGTGTCACCCAGCTTGGTTCCAGAGAAATCCTTAGTGCTCAGTTCTCTGATCTTTGTCCCCTGACCTCTGACTTCCTTTTTGTAGTGTAGCTTTGAATCTTACCGCAGTCCTTCTTTCAAAGTCAGTCTCAAAACCTTTTCACTTACTGAATGTCATTGCCCTTTCCACCAGACCCTGAACACAACTATTTACAAGAAGACAGCACAGTTGTTTTTATTTACTAACAGGCTCACACTCTGATGAAAGCGTTAGATATCTGAGAAATATTAGAACAAAAAGAATGTGATGGGTTGATAAGGAGAAAAAATAAAGAAGGGAAGAGGAAGTGTTAGAAAAAGAGAAGGAAGAAATGGGGGAGAGAAGGTGGAAGAGGAGTATGGTGAGGGAAAAGGAATAAAGAGAGAAGGAAAAGAAGCAATGAGAGTAAGTATAAATGGGGAGGAGGAGGAAGAAAAGGAGAGGAGGAAAAGAATATAAAGGGAAAGACAGGGTGAGAAGGACACACTAGGGAGGAGGAGGAGAAATGGCAAGGACAACATGGGGAGAGAAGGAAGAAAAACTGAAGAAAAGAGGGGGAAAAGTGAAAGAAGAAAGCAAAAGGGAGGAGTAGGAATAGAAAAGAAAAGAATAAATGGCAGTGGGTTATTGGATTGTACAGTTAAAGGAACCTTAAAAATTATACAGGCAAACTCCTTTACTTTCTATGAGAATCAACAGAAGACAATAAAGGTAAAATGATTTGTCTAAGGTAACACAAATAATTGAATAACAGTCAAGATTCAAATCCTGATTCTCTGAATAGAAGCTTAGTACAGTTTACCCTTAGAAGGATTTTCCCTAAGTCAGTGCTGCCACCATCTGAAATTTCAGAACATCCTTTGTAATTTCAGGAAACAAAATCCATGAGGCTATAAATTCCCCAAGAATCTTTTTCCTATTCATGTCATTATTAGCACACAGGCTGTAAGATGGGAAGCATCCCACCTGACATTATGAATGGTTGCCTAGAAGTGGACCAAAGCCTGGGATGCTGAGCTTCACTAGGATCCTACTTCAGACACTATTTGGGTGCCCATAGGCCAGTCACTCAGTTTCTCTCAGCCATGAATTTCTTCACTTAGAAGAATGCAATAAAAACTAACATTTACACAGTGCTTTAAGGTTTACAAAGCAGTTTACACAGATTTTCTCAGTTGAGCCTTACAACAACCCTTAAAAAGGAAGCATTATTATCTCCATTTTACAGATGGGAAACTGAAGCTAAGAATGGTTAAGTGATTTACTGAGGTTCACATAGCTAATAATAGTTATGTGGTACAGTATATAAAGTACTAGTCCTGGAATCAGGGAGACTAGAGATCAAATCCATCCCAAAAGAATGTGATACTAGGCAAGTCATTTTAATACACTCTGCCTCAGTTTTCTCATTTTATAAATGGAACTAATAATAATAATACTTACCTCATCGAGTTATTTTAAGGATAGATAACATGCAGAGTGCTTGGCAAATCTAATAAGATGATGATGATGATGATGATGTCTAGACAGGAATCAAACTCGTCTTCCTGACTTCAACTTTCAGCAAGATGCCATAGTGATGGCACCCACCTTGTGAATTCTTAAGTAGACCAATAGGATAGCATATGCTATGATTAACAAACCTTAAATGCCAAATAAAAGCATGTATTAATATTATAGATATTATCATAGCTATAATTAGCTACCAGGTTAAAGGAATCACATTACCCTCAATTATTAATTCTCCTACCCAAATTACATATTGTAGTTATTAGAGTTGTTATTCAAAACTGTGATTTCAGCAATATAGGAAACAATTTTGGAAATTCCTTCATTAAGAAAGATCAGTAACTTTTCTGTAGATAATAATCTTAGAAAGTTTAAATGACTTAGCTATGGTCACACAGATCCTTCTGACTATAAAAATCATTTCGGACACTCACTTTTTTTTCCATATACATTTGCTACCCTGTCCATTTTGATTATATATGGTTTCCTTCCTCCCTTCCCTACATACCCCAGTGTCTTGGTGGCTGATATTGTTTTATTTTTGTCGTTGTATCTTCAACATTTTGCAAAGTATCAACATCTAAGAGATATTTAATTAATGTTTATGAATTAATCTGAAGTTACAAGGTATCAAAGCTATTGACTTTTCCTCTAAGTCTAAGAAGTATTAGAGGCAGAATTCTTATACTAAGGACATGACCTGTGTTCTTTGCTGTACTAGCATGTCCTTTTCATCAAAGGTTCTCTCTATGGGGGAATTGTACTCTTTTCTATGTCTCTGATCTTGTCATTGTCCCTTATTTGACCTACAGGTCTGACATCTTGTCTTAGTGAATCTACTTTCAATCAGTTCTCTTTGGGGGAAAGTAATGGAAGAGGGGGTTTCCAGACTATGGAATACAGCAGAAAAGTATTTAAATTTACAATCGGATATTTTGTTGTTGTTCAGTCATATCAGTCATCTCTGACTCTTTTATGACCCCATTTTGGATTTTCTTAGCAAAAATTCTGCAGTGGTTTGTCATTTTCTTCTCCAGGGACTTTTTTAGATGAAGAAAGTGAGATAAACAGGATTAAATGACTTGCTCACAGTCACACAGCTAAAAAGTGTCTGAGGCAGGATTTGAACTCAGGAAGATTCATCTTCCTGATTCTATCCCCTGTACCATCTAGCTGCAGTCAGAGAACTTTGGCTTCAGTTCTCAGCTTTGTTACTATTTCTATGACCCTGGACAAATTACTTCTCTTTAAGCCTCAGTAGAGGGGTTAGACTCTATAAAGTTCTGAGATCCCCTTCAGATGGGCATCCATAATCTTGAGAGTCTATGTTAAGTGGGTTAACTGGATAGCAAATCCTATAAGTTTGAAGAAGGGAGAGAGATGGCATTCCATTATGTCTCCCAACAAATAAAAGAGAAGAAAGACTCAGAGCAGAAGACTTGAAGCACTGGAGTTATGAAGACTAAGGTATAAATTCTGCATTTTTATTTGCTGTTTAATCCTGATCAAGTCACCCTCTCTCAGTTGCAATTTTCTTAAGTGTAAAATGAAGATAATATCACCTATGTCACACAGCTTTTGTGAGGATAAAATAAAATGAGATAATATACCTAAACTGCTTTGCATAATTTAAAGCACATTATAAATATTATTATCCATCTGAGCAGTTGTACTTTTGGTTAATTAGCACCGGATAAACAGGTTTTTTTTCTGCATTTAAACTTAAGGTTTCTACCTAAACCTGAGGCAATGTGGCATGGGGGTTAAAGGGTTGATTTTGGAATCAGGACAACTTGGATTTGACTCTTTCTTCTTATGGTTATTGATTTAGTGACTATAGGCAAATCAGTTTCCCAATCTGTAAAGTAGGGATAGTTGCAACTGCAGTATCTGACCTAGTCTATTGTAAGATTCAAATATGATCTTGTACTTCAAATGTTTTACAGGTCTCAAGGCACTACATAAATATTAGCTACTACTAACACCTTCAAGTGTGCATGTGATAAACATTCACTAAGTACCTACCATGTGTGAGAAACAGTTCTAGAAATTGTGGGATAGAAAAATGAGTAAAACAAACAATCCCTGCCCTTAAGGAGTTTACAGTCTAATAGCCTAATAGTCTAATAGCACAGTGGATAGAGTGAGGAAGTTGTATTTTTCCTAGTTCAATTCCTGCCTCAGACACCTTTTAGCTGTGTGACCATGAGCAAGTCATTTAACTCTGTTTACCTCACTTTCCTCATCTAAAAAAATCCCTAGGGGGTGGCTAGGTGGCGCAGTGTATAAAGCACCGGCCCTGGAGTCAGGAGTACCTGGGTTCAAATCTGGCCTCAGACACTTAATAATTACCTAGCTGTGTGGCCTTGGGCAAGCCACTTAACCCCATTGCCTTGCAAAAAAAAAAATCCCTGGAGAGGAAAAGAACAAACAACTGCAGTATCTTTGCTAAGAAAATCCAAAATGTGGTCATAAAGAGTCAGATATGACTGATGAAACAAATATATGTGCAAATTATTATAATATAAAACAGAAAAAGATATGAGATATAAGAAAAATACAAGGAAAGCTACAGGAACAGAGAAAAAGAAAAGATTTCATCCAGTTGGAGGTGGGAATGAGGTGTCAAAAATCTCATGGAGCAGGTAGCATTTGATCTTGACCTTAAAGGCTGGGTAGAATATTGATATGTGGAGATGATTTGTAAAAGTAATTGCTATGAAGGAGGAAAAGCTTAGATACCACAGGAGAAGTAAAGTGAATAGAGTACAATAAAAACTAATTCAGGAAAAGAAAGTTGCTAACTGTGGGTTTCAATTGGGAGGACTTGTGGCAGTTGGGTCCTGCTCAGAAAAATTTGTTCTAAGATGTGCATAAGGGGAGCTATAAGAACATTGTAGCTACGAGTCAACAAATCAGATGGTATCTGTCATTTGGAGATTGGAGTATTATGGATAGTAAAGAGAAAAAAATCCAGGAGGTGACAGATCAACTGGCCTGCCTCCAGTTCTGTGAAATGGTATCTCTATCCATCATGAATTTGCAGTCTGCTCCCTATGCTTGGAATTCACTCCCTCCTCACTTCCACTTCTAAAAGTCCCTAGCTTCCCTTTTCATTTCAGGTCCTCACTAGAGGAAGACTTCCCTGATTCCCCTCAGGTATTCCCTCCTTCCATAAGTAATAGTGTTTTTATTCTCTGTTTAAATCTTATATTTCCTGGTAGAATGTAATACTTTGAAGACAGGGACTGTTTTGTTGTTTGCTTGTTTGCCTCTAACATAGTTTCTCATACATAAAGGGTGGCTAGGTGGCACAGTGGATAGAGCACTCTCCTTGGAGTCAGGAGGACGGCAGTTCAAATCCAGCCTCAGACACTCTACACTATCCAGCTGTGTGACTTTGGGCGGCTTTGGGCAAGTCACGTAACCCTGACTGCCTCACATCCAAGGTCATCTCTAATCGTCCTGATTCATATCTGGCCACTGGACACAGATGGTTCTAGAGAAAAAGGTGAGACTGGTGACTTAGCACAGCAGCCCCTCAGTCAAATCTAATGCATATTCTTATCTTGACATCACCTCCCTAATGTCATGGAATTCTTCAAGAGCAAAGGACAAACATCATGATCTCATACATAGTAAATATCTATTATTTTCTTAGAAGACAGAGGATTAAAAAAGCACTATAGATTGAAGTCAAATTTTGGAGAACCTCAAAGTAAGGATAGGAAGTGTGGTCTTTATTTGGTAGGTTAAAAAAAGGAGGGATCAATGGTTTTAAGTAGAGGAAAATCTTGATCATGTCATACTTTGAGAAGAGTTGACTAGATTAAGTACAGGATAGATTGGAGAAGGGAGAGATAGAAGGCAAATAGGAAGCACTTATTAAATGTTTGCCTAATTGATTGAGGTAGGAAGATAAACAAGGAAGCTTATGCAAATTCCCAGGCAATTAACATTATCATCATTATCATCATCATAAATATGTATATAGTTATTATTATGTTCAAGGTGCTGTGCCAAGCATTTTATTTTATTTTATTTATTTTTTTAGGTTTTTGCAAGGCAATGGGGTTAAGTGTCTTGCCCAAGGCCATGCAGCTAGGTAATTATTAAGCATCTGAAGCCGCATTTGAACTCAGGTACTCCTGACTCCAGGGCCAGTGCTCTATCCACTGCACCACCTAGCTGCCCCTGTGCTAAGCATTTTAATCACCTCTAGGCAAGTTTTCTGATCATTCCCATTGCATAAGTAGAGAAACTGAAGCACAGACAGGTAAAGAGACTGGTCTATGTTTGTACAAGGCAATGAGAGTCTTTAGCACAAATTTATTAGCATCAGCTTTTATTCCATGAGTTTCCTCCTGTAAGTTATTGCAGAAAAGAGAGTTGCAACTCATTGCTAGGCCACTGAAATAAGCCCCATTTCTTGTACATTGGGTTCTCAAGGAACCCAATTTTATCAGAAGTCTAGGTCAGTGCTTCTCAGACTGGGAAAATCAGACAGAATCTCAAAAGGGATTTGTGGAGGCCAAAGCTAGAACACTACAAATAAATTATTTGGTGACTGTGGCAAACTATGAGAAAGAAGATGTTGGCCTTAAGGTTCTCTCTCTGCCCCAGTCCATGAATTTGCCTCTGTCTCTGTCTCTTTTTCTGTCTCTGTCCCTCTGTCTCTGACTCTGCCCATCTGTCTCTGTCTTTCTCTCTGTCTCTCACTCTTTCCACCAGTCATAAAATCAGACTTGGGACCTTGGTGACTTAGCATTTGGGCAAGTGGGAGGATAATTAATCTCCTGACTACTTCTAGCTATGTGCTAGCTTGGGTAGCAAGAGATGGGGAGGGGCTGGCTTTGAAATGAATTAAACCCCTCATTGGCTGCAGTGCTAAAGAACCCAGTGACTCGGTGGACCTTTAAAAAAAGACAGCTTTCAGTTGAGTCTCTTTTTCTTTGATTCTCCCATATAAGTAGGGAGCTCTGTCTCTAGACACCCCAAAGTGATGTGGGCTATGCTCTTTCCTTCTATCTCACTTCCCTATGGAGCATGAACTCAACTGTGCAAAACTGTTCCTCTGGTTGCTTTTTTCACTGTGTTTTCTTTCCTAAGTAGATGATCTGATATCAACCTTGAGACACTTCAGTACACATCTTGTGAGTTTGAGAAAGATGGACATCCTGAGTTCATTAGTTTAGAGAAAACTAGAAACCTCCTTCTTCAAGAACAAAGGACAAACATCATCATCATCATCTCATACATAGTAAATATGTATTATATACTTAGAGGATAGAGGATTAAAAAGACTACAGATTGAGGTCAAATTCTGGAGAACCCCAAATGTAAGGATAGTAAGTGTGGTTTGGTAATTACTTCATCATCTTTTTTAAAAAGATGATATCAATAAGGAGATGAACCAGGTGAAATCTCCAGAAGATAGTTCTAGGATCAAATGAAATGGGAAGTAGATGGGGACAAATTAGTGACAACTACATTTCAAGATCTGTAATGAACTTTACACAAATTATATCATCTGATCACAAAATTCCTCTGATATAGATGCCATTTTCAAATAAAGAAACTGAGACTAAGAGACATTAAACATATTGCCCACAATAATCATCTGAGGAAGAAGTCAAAACCAGGATTTCCTGACTATAAATCCAACCTTCTATAATGATTGCACCAATCATAGGGCCTCTCAAATATTGGAGACACTGGAAGATTAGATGAGGAATTGACAGAAAAGTGGAAGGGAAATTTCCTATTGGGAAAATCAGACCCATAATTACACTTATATAAGGAAGCCTAGATAAGTAAATAAATAACCCAGACCAGTGCACACCAGACCTGGAACTATTCTTCAACTTACTACTTTAGAGTTGCCTCACTTGATAATCACAATCCTGTGTGATGAGTCTGATTCTATAGTTCTTTGAAGCCATAGCCCACATGAGTTCATTCATTCATTCAAATACCCATTTATTCATAAAACATTTATTAAGTACCTACCATATATAAGGCATCACGTTAGCCACTGAGGGAGATAAAGTTTGCTGTTATTGTTCAGTTGTGTCTGACTCTTCATAATCTTGGGGACAATAACATGCCATGGAGTTTGGGTGGTAAAAAATCAGCGTGGTTTGCTATTTCCTTCTCCATTGAATTAAGACAAAGAAATGTTAAATGAATTTCTCAAGGTCACACTAGCAAGTTTAAATATATAGTTTAGATTAGACTTAATCATAGAACTCACAGATGAATCAGGGATTTGATACAGACATGAGAAACTACAACACAATCATACATGATAAATCCACAACAAAGTACTATATGGAAACTGATGGGTCTGGAGCATGCGGTAAGATGCAATGGAAAGAATGGCAAGTCTAGAGACACAGGACCAGGGTTCAGACCTTAATACTTAACTGCGGGTCCAACCCTGAGTAAGTCACTTAATTCTCTGGACCTCAGTTTCCCTACTGTAAAATGAAGTCATTGGACAAGATGACTTCTTACATTTCCTCCAGCTTTAAATCTATAGTATTATAAAGTAGTCATGTAGATGTCATATGATTCCCAAGACTCCCCTTATTTCCACAAGATCTGCCATTTAATTCTGGATAATTTAACATAGACTAAGGATAATAATGCTGATTCCTCAACCTTCTGAGACATGAAATTGTCATCCAGGAAAACCCATTTGTGCTTTTTTTCATTTCAGTGAATAGTGCTAAATGATATCATGTCGCTTCTGACTGAGAAGTTTCTCTTTTCTGGGCTTCAGTTTTATTATCTGTAAAATGAATACTAGACTTCTGGAGTTCCTTTTATCTTATTTGCAGAGATCTCTAAATTACTTTTAGGTGTCTTCATGCCCACATTTCTAGAAAGGCAACGTAGCTCAACAAAAACAAGTATGTCAAAATTCTAATTTGGCTTGAATCATCCTAATCTCCCACCAAGACCATTTCCCCATTATAAAGCAAATACTTAATATTTAGATGTATAGATAGAATACTAGACTTGAGTTAGGAAGAGCTGAGTTCAAATCCTGGTTCTGACACTTATTAGATATGCCAGCCTGGCCAGTCTGTGACCCCGCTTCAAGGCTAATATCACCTAACCCTCATGGTTTTGTGGTACTAAATTTAGGCTACATTTAGGCTATATCTTGGACTGTATCTTGTAAACTTTAATGTACTATGATGCTAGTTATTACTATTATTAACATAATCATCTTTATAATTGCTTTTACTCTCTTGCATTCCAACACCTTAGAGTTCAAGAGAAAGGGAGAGACAAGTTAAAAAGTTACATAGTCTAACTCCTCCTTGAAGAGTACCTGATCTTTCATTCCAGTCTGGCAGTCCTGTGGCAATTGTTCACGTCTGGTATATTTGGTACTCAGTGAACACCAGTCCTTATGGGTATGCCTCCTCCAGACAGAGCACCGCTATAGTGACATGGAAACAAATGGATTCCAAAGGATGTGTGGGTTGCTTCCAAGAAATTGTAAGTTTGGAAGGAAATAAAGAAACGTCTGAACACTGGGCAGGGTAAATGCAGGTACAAACAGTCCCCTCCTTGCCCATCTTTCTCCTCAGCTGCTACTTCCCTGTCATCTGTTATTGGATCTTAATGTGGCAGCAATCTGACTCCAGGATGGTTACAAAATTGGTTGATTTATAACCTGTTTGTTAGAACCCACATTTCCAAAAGGAATAATTTAGTGCCTGCTGTATTTTAGTCACCACAATCCTATAAAAATACATGACTATTTCTCAATTCATTCTTAAAGAAAAATCTTTTGATATGCACACACTACTTTTGGTCACAAAAAGTCTATGTATAATAAATGATGCTTAATTAATCTTCATTGCATTGAAATGAAAATTGAATTCTTCTTAAATTGTGATTTTTTTTCTTAAAATACAAATATAGACAATATGAATGAATGGAAGTGTGGCAAGGAGTTGAATATTTGGTTGTGTGGGTTTAGGGAGGGTGGAAGAGCAGGGAGGTGTATGGAAGGAAAATGTCAGTCTCTGGCAAACCTAGTGATGACTGAGTGGAAGGGGAAGGGAGGAGAACCAGAGCTCAAAGTTTGGCCTTACACATTAATTCTGCCTCCAGTGGGGCCAGAGGGAGGATGGTTGCTATAACCGAAGATAAAGCCACAGTGCCATCTACTGGGAAAATAACGATTCCATCCCTTCTGCTTCCCAACTTGGATCACTCTGAGCTATGAACCTATCTTGCCTGCCTGCTTGCCACTCATTCATCCAGCAGGCCCAGGTCTTACCATCCTATGTCCTGATCCATCTCATCAAGGTAAGACCCACTTCTTCCTGCTTCTCAAGATCTCTCTAAGACTTTTATTCTTGTGTTCCAAGAAGAAAGAATTTATATCATTTGACAGTTTTCCTAAAACTGGCCAAGGTGTTGTGGGGGCAGACAGTCAACTAATACCTCAAAAGTAAGGAATAGTCTCATGACACGTTGGGTTCTCCCAATGACTGCTTCAGTGGATAGAATTATATTACTTCTCCCTCTTTAACATATTGGGGGATGAGGAAGCATGACCCAAGTTTCAAGGTCTCAGTAAAGAAGGGCGAGCTGTGTGCAGTAATATCCAAGTAGTGATGGTTTGCATTATTTTCTTAAGGCATTCCCAGGACTGAAGCAGAGAAAGCTGCCCAGAGGAGAGTTCTGATTTCAGGAGATGGGGCAGTAGAGATGGGGAACTGCTTAGGAAATCAAAAACCTTATTAATGCTAATGAATTTGCAAGCCTTCAGAATTTATGTAAAGGAGTCCTGAAAAGGAACAAAGTGACTCAGAGATGAATAATAGGTGGCAGACTCCCTGAACAGTGTGCTCCTTTGTTAGGAATCATTAGAAATCTATTAAGCATGGTTAATTATTTTCTACTGCAAATAAAGGTGCTAATAAGCTAGTAAACTTTTCTCACTTTTATAGAAATAATTAGAGTCAATCTTTCTTTTACTAAGTGTGGTCATAAAGGAGAAAAAACTTAACCAACATCCCCACCAGCTGCATTTTAATCAGCACTCTCATCCATTTCTGTCATGACAGAGGACTAGTTTATAGCACATCATTATGGTTTAACAAGGAAAACAGGATTGTATACACCTGCAGAGCCCCACCTTGATCTAAGCCCAGAGGTAGTATGGAGTAGAATGAGTAATGGATCATGTCCAGGAGTTTTTAGGTGCAAAGTCCTGGCGGTACTGCCAATAGCCATCTCTTCATTTGACTCAGACACTACTTGGGTGACTTTGGGCAAGTCATTTTACTTTTCCTCATGAGTAAAATGTAGATTATAAAAACTTGAGCTTATCTACTCCCACAGGGGGTATATTGGGAAAGAGCTTGTGAGCCTTGAAGCCATAGAGTAACATGAATTGTTATTTTGGAGTCTGGGGGGAATTAGGTAAAGATTGGAAAATATGGAGTTTATAGTAGAACAGAAATAATATTGGCTTTGGAGTTAGGATTCACATCCCATAAAAATTTGTGCCAATTCTTGAAGCAAACTTTTTTCTTGGAATGATTTCCATCTCCTCTTACTTGAAAGTTCAATACTCTTGTGTTGAACTCAACTCCTCATTCTCATTCCAAATGACTTGCTGTTCTTTAGTCATTTCAGTCCTGTCTGACTCTTCATGATGTCATTTTGGGTTTTCTTGGCAAAGATACTCCTATCTATCCTCTATAATTAATCAGTACAAATTTACATGTTCACCTCCTATTGTCATTAAAATATAAATTCCTTAAGGGTAAGGATTGTTTTTACTTTTCTTTGTATTCACAGTATTTAAAAGAGTCATTTCCTCCTTCGACCCATTTTACAGTAGAAATAGACTTGCCTAGGGTCACATAGTAAGTGTCTGAGGCCAGATTTCAGATTTTAACTTAGATCTTCCCGACTTCCAGGTTCAGCATCCTCTACATGAATAATTCATTGAAAGTCTTGTCATTCAATGAGCCAAAGGAACCATGATGTAAATGCCATCTACCTCCAGAGAGAGAGAGAGAACTGATGAACTCTGAATGTAGATTGAAGCATAGTTTTAAAACTTTATTTTTATTGTTTTATTTTGATTGGAAGCATGGAGGGATGTTTTGGGTTTGGGTTTTTTTGTTGGTACACAATATTACTAATTAATTAATAAATATGTATTCCTATATGTATAATTTGTATAATAAAAATCAAAGTATTTGACTTCTTTGGGAAGGGCAGGAGGGTCAGAGAGAATTTGGAACTCAAATTTTTTTTTTCAAAGTTTTGAGGATTTATTATACAGATGTGCTACACTTAGCCACAAGGAAAACAACCAATCCGGAATGACAAGAGTCCTATAGCACACAATCATGAGGCAGGGAGGCGGGATCTGCATTAAAAGATGGTTATGTCCTTTTTTGCCAGGGAGGTGTGTCAAATAGAGTCCTTTATCAGATGGTAGAGCTTGTAGGGCGGATGATGTCTGTCTCCTGAAGGATTCTGCCTTCCCAAGATTGTCACCAAGGGGCATTCCATCTCTGCTCCTGTGGCCGGCAGAGTCTGGTTACTTGGACCTCTGCCTCATCTTTCTCCTTTTGCGTTTCAGCCTACCCATTCGCTTCTTCCTCCACTTGGCTCTCATGGCGCAAAGGAAGTCGACAAAATGGCGCTAAGAAGAGGGGGAACTCAAATTTTTAAAAGAATGATTATTAAATATATTTTATGTGTAATTGGGAAATATTTAATGAAAGAAAAAAAAAGAAAATCTTGTCGCTTCCATCATCATAACCTTTGTAACATCTCTTGTAATGCTTCTTATAATGGCACCAACTAACTCCGGCCCTTATGACCTCTTGCCTAGACTATGACTACAGTCTTCTTTTTGGCCTCCAGACACTCTTATTTCCAATCTATCCAAAATGATTTTCCTAAAGTAGAGGTCTAGCATGGCATTCCCCTCCTGGAATCCACTCCCTAAACTCATGACTGCTTTTAATTTCTAGGATCAAATATAAAGTCCACTCTTCGATATTTAAAGCTCTCTACAACCTGACCTCTTTCTACCTTTCAAGTTGTCTCATACTTTACCTATCCATCATATGATTTATGTCACATTGACTTACTCTTCCTCTGACTCCATCTCCAAGCTCTTCAAGCCCTATACCTGGAATATTCTCTCCTCTACCTCTCAGTTTCTCTGCTTTCCATCAAGACTCTGTGTTCTGTCTTTCCTAGTTTGTCTCCCCTAGTTGCTGGTTCCTTGCCCTTTGGTATTATCTCCAATCTACCTTCTCTCTAGGTGTAGCATTTACCTACTCATTTACATGTTCACTTCCTACCCTCATTGTAATATGAATTCCTTGAAGGTATTCCTATCTCCATTGCCAAGCCCACAGTAATCTTAGTGAGATTTTAAAAAATTAATTGATCAATCCCATAAATTTGGGTAAATTATTTAGTGAAGAAATTGAACTAAATGCTTGTGAGGTCCCATCTAACTTGACTCCCCCTTCTAGCTTGAACTCTATAATTATATAACATCCTTGTTCTAAGACTACAGAATATTACCAGAGATGATTATTTCATTCACATGTATAAAAAAATGCACATATTGGGACAAGGGTTGGTTCCCTTGCTTTTAGTCAAAGAAAGTAAGGAGCAGACAAACAAGCATTAGACTCACTAGAAAAAAAAGGGCACTTCCTATCCTCCTTTTCCTAAGTGAGTTTTCCTTGATTTCATTTGAAGGGGAAATCTTCCATGGTTGGTTTGGAAAGAACAATGAGTTTGGTGGGAGCTAGGAGTCATGGGGGATGGGGTAAACAAGGAGAGAACTGCTCACATACACACCAATCCACTCATTTAGGTTCAGGGATGATACTACACAAAGCTATTCCTAGCCTGATTTAAAAAGGCCATTAGAAATTAATCTATTCAGCTAGGTGGCACAGTGGATAGAGCATTGGCCTTGGAGTCAGGAGAACCTGAGTTCAAATATGACTTCAGACACTTAATAATTACCTAGCAGTGTGATCATGGGTAAGTCATTTAACCCCATTGCCCACAAAATAAAAAAAAGAAGAAAGAGATCTTTCCTTCTCTACTGGCTTTCTATTAACTACATCACATGTGGGGTGGAGGTGGGGAGAGACAGGGGTATTAGAGGTGAGGAGAACACAGAATCAGTTAGTTACATGCCAGTTACAATTACTTCCATGCCAATTAACATTTATTTGTGTTTCTTTCTCTCTTTTTTTTGCAAAGCAATGGGGTTAAGTGACTTGCCCAAGGTCACATAGTTAAGTATTAAGTATCTGAGGTCAAATTTGAACTCAGGTCCTCCTGATTCCAGGGCTGGTACTCTATTCACTGTGCCACCTAGCTGCCCCCATTTTCTTGGTTCTGCCTAAAGGACCCAAGAATAAACTAAAAAACTTTTTAAGGTTCCCTCTTGTACTAGGAGTCAGAATTATGATGCTGACTAGAGAGCTTTTTTAAAAAAGGCACAAATGACTTTACTTTCTTTCTAGACCAGCAACCCCTTTCTGTCTCTCTTTCCAGGTAAATATGTTCAGTCCCTGCAATTATTTTCTCTGTAGTTCTGATAATTCCTGATCCTAAAACACCAAAACTGGCACTCTATACTATGCCCTTATCACTCCTCATCTATTCTACCTACTCTGCCCTCTTAGCTTTCCTCATCCCTCTTCCCTACCCTCAACTTCATTCCTTTAGATGCCCATTAAGATTCAGTGAACATCTTAGCTGAGATCTTCAGAGGACTGGAAAGAATCTGTTTAGGTTTGAGTTGAGGATCCTAAGGGGGTCAGGATTCTGTAGTCTATTTAAAACCTAACTTAGCAGAGATGGTTAAAAGAATCTGGAACTTTCAAATACATGGTTTTTGCCCAAATTACTAATAAAATTGCTTTCATTTCTCCCCCCTTCTTCCCAGTCTTCTCTTATCTTTCTCTTCCTTCTTTTTTCTCCCCTTTCATTACCATTGTTCCTTCTTCCCTTTTCTTAATTCTCTTGTCTCTTATTTCTCCTTCCCCTTCTCAATCCTTCCCTTTTCTTGCAGGTTCCTTTATCTTTTATCCTTTCCCTTCCCTTGCCCCCAGGGTTCCCTTCTCTAATTTTTTTTTCTCTCTCTCTGTTTCTCTGTAAGTGCATGTTTGTATGTGCACACACACACACACGTGTGTGTGTGTGTGTGTGTGTGTGTGTGTGTGTGTGTATGTGTAGATCAAGGCTCCCAAATGTGAATTTCTAAACTACTGGGATCCTTTCTTTCTGGAATCCACCCACCTTTTTATGATGTGCCAGATGTACACATTAATACTTTGACAACTGAAAGGAACTGGAATCAGCCCAAACTTTAACTCTCTGCACTTAGAAGTACTAATCCTTTATTTGCTTTATGTTCTCAAGCACACCATCCAGCCTCTCCTGGCACATTCTAGGTGGAAGGTGGTGGGGGAATTGTTACTTATCCTCAAGAAGTTCATCTTGGAAGAAATTCTGGAAGACTTAGTTTGATGCTTTCCCATTAGAGGTCATCAGAGGGAGAGCAGTGGGAGAATAATGAGTGTCTTGACACACTCTTGAAAAGAACTAGGAGTTGAAATATTTCCAAGGTATATCAGGAGAAAAGTGCAGGGACTACAGGTAGGTAGTAATTTCCCAAAAAAGGAAGAACATGCAAATAAATTTGTATTTCTGTTTTCTCATGCCTTTCTGCCTCCTGGGTGAAGCCACAGCATCTGACTCTTCTATTATAGAGTAATTTTATCTTCCAGCAGCTCTGGGTGAACGAACAGAACAAAGGAATGAGCTACCCATGAATTCACTTCATCCATCCCTTCCCTCACAAAGTGTTAGGGGCAGACCTGATGATAGTATCTTGTTATTTCAGGTTCATTGTTGGGAAAAATGAAGTACTAGTAGGCTGTTGAACACTTAACAAAAGGTTTACTTAGCCCTAACAGCAATTACATGAAACAAGAATACAGTACCCATTAGCATCTTTAGATACAGCCTCACTTGCCTCCATATGAATCTGAGTATGGTCTCCATGGTCACATGGTCTTCCGGCATCCACCAGTTCTCCACATCAGTAGGATATTTTATAACCCTAGATGACCAGAAAGCCACATCCATACATACAGAGTCCACTAGAATTATCGTCTAGCTTGAGCCTTGTCTGACCACTGCAACAAATAAGTCTCAGCTTTGTCTTAACCCATGCTGAGTTTGGGGGAAGGAAGTTTTGTAATTCTGGTAGATATTAGTTCTATCACATAAAGTCAGTCTATCACACAAAGTCAGTAACACATCAAAGAATTCAGTTTGTATTATTAGAAGAGTATCTTTGGCAATATACACAGAAAAAATTTTCAGTGTAAAAATTTTTCTAGTCTGTGGCAAATGAAATAAATGAACATTTGAATCTGGAAATCTCTAAGAAGAGAACTTCATCTCTCCCCCCATTTCCCCCTATCTCACCCCCAGCCCCACCCTCCACTGTGCAGATGGATTTAAACCTGACTAGGGTCAAGGATTCCTGAGATAACTTCTGTAGTTCCAGGTCATGATTCAATGACTATTGTAGAATGCTGTACCTAAGGGGTTAGAAAACTATTCATGAAAAAATATAAATTATGCTCAGCATCTGAAGATATTTCAGCTTGTCTCAAAAGAAGACTATTGGAATACAATATAATTTGATGATAGTTAACTTAGACCATCCATTTGAGTGTATTCTCAAGTCCTGGAGTACCCAGGAAGGCAGTACTATTTTCACCTTTTTAAACTTATTTTTTGCTTTTTCTTCTCTTATTTTTTCCCCTTTTCTATTCTGATTCCTCTTTCATAGCATAACTATTTTGGAAATATATGTAACACAATTGTACATGTCTAACCCATATCAGATTACTTACTATTCTAGTGTGGGGGGAGGGAAGGGTGGGAGGGAGGGAGGGAGAAAACTTTACAAAAATGAATGTTGAAGATTATCTTTACATATAATTGAAAAAATAAATAAAAAAAGGAAAACATAAACTACTTAATTAACTAACATCTATCAGTCTATGAGAAAAATGAAAACAGTATCTTCCCTCAAAGAACATGCATCATGTTACACAGAAAATGTGTACTTGAAAAATTTATATGAGATCATTGTAAAATATTTTCATGGGAAGGGGCACCAACATTTGGGAAGATGTGCTTTGAAGTCAGCGAGTGATACTAAAGAGGCAGTGAAACAGAGTTCAGGGCTTACAATGAGGAAGACTTATCTTTCTGAGTTCTGAAAATTTGGCTTCAGATTTTTTTCCTTCTCTTGGTTTTTCCCTTTTTGTTCTGATTCTTCTTTCATACAATTGTACATGTATGACCTATATCAGACTGGTTGCTAACCTAGGGTGGGGGGAGAGAAATGTGGAAGGGTCTTAATAGCTGAATGACCTTGGGTAAGTCACCTAATCACATTTGTCTCAGTTCCTTAACTGCAAAATGAGCTAGAGAAGGAAATGGCAAACCATTCTAGTATCTTTGCCTAGAAAATTCCAAATGGGGTCGTGGAGAGTTGGACACAACTGAAAATGACTGAACAAAGAAATACCAAGAGGCAGCATCAATGAAGAAGAACATACCAAACCAGGGTACACACCATACAAAGGCAAGGAGACAAAGGATATATTACACACACACACATACACACATATGTACATACACACATATATACACTTACACACAGTTGATATGGTCTTTGTTGAATAACAACTTTAGGAAAAATGCCAGGAACAGAACAGAATTATGTATACAACATTTATAGATCTGACCAAGGCCTTTGATACTGTCAGTCATGAGAGCTTGTGGAGAATTATGAGAAAATTTAAAAATGTGCATTAGTACTGTACATCAATTCTTGACAGCACACGTGCCCAGGTTCTGGACAGTGGACAATGCTCTTGAAATTTCCCAGTCAACAAGGGAATGAAACAAGGCTCTATGCTTGCTCCCATGCTTTTTAGCATGATGTTTTCAGTCATGTTACCAAATGCCTTCACTGAAGATGAACACACTATCAAGGTCAGCCATTGCACTAATGGTAAATTCTTCAATTTGAAAAGGCTACAGGCCAAGACCAAATTGAATGGAATGTTGGTATATGAACTTCTGTTTGTAAATGAAGCTCTGAAGCCGAGATGCAGCAAAGTATGGATCAGTTCTCTACTGCTTGTGCTAATTTTGGTCTAACAATTAACACCAAGAAAACATAGGTGCTCCATCAGCCAGCACCATGCCATCTATATGTGGAACCATTGGTTACAGCAAATAGAGAAATTTTGAGTACTGAGGACAAGTTCACCTACCTTGGCAGTGTCCTTTCCAGGGTGGGACACATTGACAATAAGGTTGACACTCGCATTGCCAGGGCTAGCTCAGTATTTGGGAGGCTCTGAAGGAAACTGTGAGTGAGGTGAAGTATCAGACTGAATACCAAACTGAAGGTCTACAGAAATCATTGCTGACCTCATTGCTATATGCCTGTGAAAACTGACAGTCCACCATTTCAGGAAACTGAATTGTTTCCATTTAAATTGTCTTAGACAGACTTCTGGCCAAGATGGCAGAGTGAAGTCAAGCACTGTCTTCAGCTCTCCTGGCTTTTCCTCAGAATTAACATAAATCAAGGTAACATAAATCTTAACATAAATCTTAACAGAATTTGGATCCACAGAACCCAGAGAAGAACTGAGGAGAAGAAAATCTACTAACAAGGTGTGTCCCAAGGGAGCATGGAAAAGCTGGAGGGGGGGGCATAGAGCCAGCAAAAGGGTGGCAGGGTGAGGCCTAGGGACTAACCTAAGAACAGCTGTGAAAGCATTTACTGTGCGGTGTGGGAGAGCTCCAGCACAACTAAACATCAATCCTGTCAGCTTGGTTGGCCTGAAAGACCAGAGTCACAACCCCCCATATTTTCAGCAAAGTTCTTATGTTTCCAGTTGAGTCACCTCCCCCCGCCCATTCCTGTGGGAGAAAATGACTCTTCCCAGAACAAACACAGTAACAGCCCCCCCCCAAACTCAGGTGTGGGCAGCAGATCTCCCCAAGTGCTGATTGAGGATTAAATAGATTAACTCTATAGCCCAAGAGCCCAACCCACATTTTTGGAAGAAAACCCAAATCTTACTCCCCCCCCAACCCCCAACCCCCAGGTTTAGGGAGTGGGCCACTATTTAAGGTCCTAGATACTCCAGAGAAAGTGCCTAGTATCCCTTACTGGCAGACCCACTTGAAGTTCCCAAACCCAGTGAGAAAAGCTTCTAGGGAACTCAACACCACAGGTCTGTGAACCAGTTTCTCTCCCAAAACAAGATACTAGAAAAATGAAGAAAGCCCAGAGAGAGTGGGATCCATTGAATGTTTCCTTGAAGACAAAGAACCTAACTCAGAGAGAATTAGAGGTTCAGAGGATAATATGAATTGGTCCACAGACAAGAAAGACTCCTTAGAAGAGATCAAAAAGAGTTTAGAAATTAATTGCAAAAATTGGAAAAAGAAATGAAAGAGAAAATTAACACTTTGCAAGAGAAAATATCACCTTGCAAAAGAAAACAAAAATACAATTGGACAAGTGCAAAAAAGAAAACAATTCTCTCAAACTAACAATTAGGCAAATGGAAAACTCTTTCAAAAATAGAATTGACCAATTGGAAAAGGATTTGTAAAAGGTAAATGAAGAAAATTCTTCTCTAAAAAAATATTGGAATCTGTGGAAACTAATGACTTTATGAAACAACTAGAATCTGTTAAACAAAACCAAAAAAATTTAAAAAAAGAAGAAAATGTAAAATACCTCATCTATAAAACCTGGAGAATAGATCCAGGGGAGACAACTTAAGAATCATTGGGCTTCTTGAAAACATTGAGAAGGAAAAAAGCCTGGGCTCCATATTCAGTATATAGTGAAGGAGAATTGTCCTGATATCTTGGAATCAGAAGGCAAAAATAGTTATTTAAAGAATCACTGAAAGGGATCCCAAAATGAAAACAACAAGTAATATTATGGCCAAATTCTAGAATTATCAGATAAAAGAGAAAATTCTGCATGGAACCTGAAGTAAACAATTTAAATACCAAGGAGACACAGAAAGGATTAGACAGGACCTGGCTGAATCAACATTAAGGGATCAAAGGACCTAACATTTGATATTCTGAAAAGCACAGGAGCTTGGAATGCAGCCAAGAATTCACTATCTGGCAAAACTGAGCCTTCTCTTCCAGGAGAAAAGATGGACATTTAATGAAATAAGAGACTTACAACTTTTCCTGATGAAAAGAGGATCTAAATTGAAAATCTGTACTTCAATGTAAACAAAGTAAAGACTGATGGATTGCTTTCCATGGGGGGTTGGGGGAGGGAAGTAAGATTGGAGGAAAAATTGTAAAACTCAAATAATATCTTTAATAAAAATTAATTTAAAAAAAAATTTAAAAATTTAAAAAAAAAGAAAATCTGGACTTCAAATAGGAGACTCAAGAGATACATGAAAAGGGAAAAAAGGGAAAAGAAAAAAACTGTTATCCAATAAGATGAAACTGGCTCTATCCCATCTGGGAGAAAGATTCTCATAACTCTTGAGAATTGTAACTCTATTAGAGAGAATATACTTAGCCAGAAGTAATAGACACTAATAACTTGTTCATGACTCTGATAGAATGATTTCAAAATGATATCTCCTTAAAAAGGGAGGACAGTAAAGAGACAGGAAGAGGTATAAAGGACCTATTGCAATAGAGGAGAAGAAGGGAGGAGATGAGAATCACCTGAATCTTACTCTCATCAGATATGGTCCAAAAAAGGAGTAACAAACACATACTCAGTTAAGTTTAGAAATTTATCTTACCATTCAAGTATTAAGAGGGGAAGGGAGGGGGGAGGAAAAGAGGAACTGACAGAAGAAAGAGAAGAAAGAAGGAGCAAAGGCAAAGTGGAAAGAAAGGGGAGGTAGAAACATTCTGAGGGAAGTGGTATTTAGAAACAAAATACTTGGAAATATGGGTAACATGAAACAAGGAGGAAAAATACAAATGAAGGAAAGATATCAGGAAGGGCAATAAAGAGTTGGTAATTATAACTTTGAATGTAAATGGGATGAACTCTCCCATAAAACATAAGCAAACAGCAGAATCGATTTAAAACCAGAATCCTACAAAATGCTTCTTGCAAGAAACTCATTTGAAGCAAGGAAATACATGCAGAGTAAAGGTAAAAGGCTGGAGAAGAATATATTATGCTTCAACTGAAGTGAAAGAGGCTGGGGTAGCAATCCTTATCTCAGACACAGCAGCTTCAAAAATAGATCTTGGGGCAGCTAGGTGGTGCATTGGATAGAGCACAGGCCCTGGAGTCAGGAGTACCTGAGTTCAAATCCGGCCTCAGACACTTAATAATTGCCTAACTATGTGGCCTTGGGCAAGTCACTTAACCCCATTGCCTTGTAAAAAAACTTTAAAAAATAGATTTCATTAAAAGAGATAAAGAAGGGAGGAAGTCTGGCCAAGATGGCAGAAAGAAGACAGGCACAGTTCTAAAATCTCCTGATCTTTCCCCATCTATCACATGAAACAAACCTCTTAAAAGAAATATGACCCACAAAACCCAGAAAGAAAATCCAGGAGAAAGAACAACTACCTCGGGATTTGTCTCCCCCAGCAGCACTGGATGAATTTGGGCAGGTGAGTCTGGGCACAGAGGGAGGATCAGCCCTGGATCAGCCAGATTAGCAGCGAGCCAGGGAGTCTGAGGGCCTGAGAGCTGGATCAGTGGTGGGGTTAGATGGCAGGGGCTTGAGTCAATTAGGGAGCAGGGGCATGCTGACCCTCTGGAGCTTGCCAACAGGGCTGGGGAGAGAGTTCCAGTGCAGTATAGCTGCAGACACACCACCCCTGGGCTCCTCTGGTCTGAGGAACTCTGAGTCCACACCTCCATTGGGGCTGAAGCCTATTCTCACAACAAACAATTGCATACAACTTCTACCTCAGGCACAGGTGTATGAGCAGAAGAACCAGCACAGTTGATAATAGGGAGAGGGATGACCTCAGGCCAGGGCAAAGCCCACCATTGATTGAAGGCAAAAGGACTCAATAGCTTCAATCACTCCCTTCAAGCTAAGGGATAAGGCCTCTATCAAGGTCACAGACACTCCAGAGAAAGCAATCAGCACCTCCTACTGGCCAGCCAGAGAAATTGCACTCAGTGAGTAAAGCCTCTATTGATCCCAAGCCCCTGTGAACCAGCTCCTCCCCAACTCAAGGTCTTAGCAAAATGAAGAGGGGTCAGCAGAAATGTGGATCCATAGAAAAATTCTTGGAAGGGAAAGACCCTAACTCAGAGAGACCTAAAATCTCAGGAGAATATGACCTGGTCTTCAACAAAGAAAGACTTCCTTGAAGAAATCAGGAAGGAGTTAAAAAATCAACTGGAAAATTTGGGAGACACAATTAATACCTTGCAACAAGAAAACATATCCTTAAAAAATACAATTGGACAAATACAAAATGAGAATAAATTTCTCAGATCATCAATTGGACAAATACAAAATGAGAATAATTCTCTCAGATCCTGAATTGGGCAAATGCAAGAAGAAAATAATTCTTTCAAAACTTCAGTTGGTCAAATAGAAAGCTCTTTCAAAGCTAGAATGAACTAATTGGAAAAGGAGTTGCAAAAAGATAATGAAGAAAACTCCTCTCTAAAAAAAGAATGGAGCCTGCAGAAACTAATGACTCCACAAGACAGCAAGAGCCAGTTAAACAAAAGCAAAAAAAGAAAAAATAGAAGAAAATGTAAAAAAAAAAATCAGCAAAATGACTGGCCTTCAGAATAGATCGAGAAGGGGCAACCTGAAAATTATTGGACTTCCTGAAAACATTGAAGAGGGGAAAAAAAGCCTGGACTTAATATTACAGGATCTAGTGATGGAAAACTGCCCCGATATCATGGAACCATAGGACAAAGTAGTTATTGAAAGAAAACATCGATCCCCTCCAGAAAAAGATCCTAAAATGAAAACATCAAGGAAAGTTGTGGCCAAATTCCAGAACTCTCAGATAAAAGAGAAAATCCTGCAAGCAGCCAGAAAGAAACAATTTACATATTAAGGAGACACAGTAAGGATTATGCAGGACCTGGCTGCATCAAGATTAAGGGATTGAAGGGCCTGGAACGAGATATTTCGAAGAGCAAGGGAGCTTGGAATGCAGCCACGAATCCACTATCCCACAAAGTTGAACCTTCTCTTCCAGGGAAAAATATGAACATTTAGTGAAATGGAAGAATTCCAAAAATTCCTGATGAAAAGACCAGAGATAAATAGAAAATTTGGGCATCAAACAGGAAGTTCAAGAGACACATGAAAAGGTAAAAAAAAGGGAGGGGTGGTAAAAAAAAAATTGCTATCCAATCAGGCGAAACTAGCTATATTCCAGCATAGGGAAAAAAGATTCTCATAAATCTTGAGAACTGTAACTGTAATAGAGAGAATATTCCTAGCCAGAAGTGATGGACATTTATGACCTATCCATGAGACTGCTATCCAATGGGATGTAACTGAATTTAACCCCAATTGGGAGAAAGACTAATAACTCTCAAGAATTTTAACTCTATTAGACAGAATGTACTTAGCTAGAAGTGTCAGATACTCAGAATTCTCTATGACTCAGAAGAATGACCTAAAAAAACACTACTTCCTTAAAAATTGGGACGGGAAAGAGACGGGAGAAGGTAGGGGATTGAATGGGGTAAATTTCATTACACTAAGAGGTACAAAATACCTGTGGTAATAGAGGGGAAGAAAGGAGGAGATGAGAAACACCTGAATCTTCTTCTCATCAGACTTGGCTAAAATCAACCTACACATACTCAGTTAACTTATAAAACATCTAACCTTTCAAGTATTAAAAGGGGAAAAGGGGAGGGGGACAGAGAAAGGGAAGGGGACTGGGGGAAAAGGGGGAACTAACAAAAGGAAGGGAAGGGAAAAGGGAAAAAGGGAAAAGGGAAAGGGGAAAGAAAGGGGAGGGGGTGATATAGGAGGGCAAATTCACTAAAGCGGGTGGTATTCAGAAACAAAATACTGGGGAATATGGATAATGGGGGGATGAAAGGGGGGAAAATACAAACAGAGGGAAGATAGCATGGAGGGCAATAAAGAATCAGTAATCATAACTTTGAATGTGAATGGGATGAACTCTCTCTTAAAACATGAACAAATAGCAAAGTGGATTAAAAATCAGAATCCTACAATATGCTGCTTACAAGAAACTCATTTGAAGCAGAGAGATACATATAGAGTAAAGGTAAAAGGTTGGAGCAAAATGTATTTTGCTTCACCTGAAGTAAAAAAAAAGCACGGGTTGCAAACCTTATCTCGGACAAAGCAGCAAAAAGAGATAGTGTTAAAAGAGATAAGGAAGGAAACTTTATCCTCCTAAAAGGTACCATAGACAATAAAGTTATTTCATTACTGAATTTATATGCACCCAAGGGGATAGCATCCAAATTCTTCAAGGAGAAGCTGAAAGAACTACAGGAAGACTTATACAGCAAAACTCGACTAGTGGGAGACCTCAACCTCCCACTCTCAGATCTAGATAAATTGAATAATAAAATAAACAAGAAAGAAGTTAAGGAGGCAAATAGAATGTTAGAAAAACTAGATAGGGTAGACTTATGGAGGAAACTGAACGGGATAGAAAGGAATATAGCTTTTTTTCTGCAGTACATAGAACTTATACAAAAATTGACCATGTACTAGGACATAAAAACCTAATGATCAACTGCAGAAAGGCAGAAATAGTGAATACATCTTTCTCAGATCACAATGCAATAACAGTCATATGCAATATTGGGCCAAGGAGATATAGACCCAGAACAAATTGGAAACTGAATTACCTCATTTAATAAAATGAGTGGACCAAAAAACAAATTATAGAAAAGAATTAACCATTTAATCCTAGATAATGATAATAATGAAACAACATACCAAAACCTATGGGATTCATTCAAAGCGACTCTCAGGGGATATATGATAGCTTTAAATGCTTACATGAATAAATTGGAGAAAGAGTAAATCTATGAACTAAACAGGCAACTAAAAAAAATTAGAAAAAGAACAAATCAAAATCCCCAATTAAATACCAAATTAGAAATTCTAAAAATTAAAGGAGAAATTAATTAAATCGAAAGCAAAAAAGCTACTGAATTAATAAATAAAACCAAAAGATGTTATTATCAAAAAACCAATAAAATTGATAAACATCTGGTCAATTTGATTTAAAAGAAGAAAGAAGAAAACCAAATTGCTAGCATCATAAATGAAAAAGGTGAACTCACTACCAATGAGGAGTTGAAATTATTTTGCCAAACTCTATGCCAATAAATTTGATAATCTAAGTGAAATGTATGAATATTTAGAAAAATATAATTTGCCAAGGTTAAATGACGAAAAGATTAAATACCTAAACAATCCTATCTCAGAAAAAGAAATTCAACAAGCCATGATTGAACTCCCTAAGAAAAAATCTCCAGGGCCTGATGGATTCACAAGTGAATTCAACCAAACATTTAAGGAACAATTGGTTCCAATTCCATATAAACTTTTTGGAAAAATAGGGAAAGATGCAACTCTGCCTAACTCTTTCTATGAAACCAATATGGTGCTGATACCTAAACCAGGAAGAGTTAAAACAGAGAAAGAAAATTATAGACCTATCTCCCTGATGAATATAGATGCAAAAATCTTAAATAAAATCTTAGCAAAACAATTACAACAAGTTGTCACTGGAATAATACATTATGATCAAGTAGGATTTATCCCAGGAATGCAGGGTTGGTTCAATATTAGGAAAACTGTTAGTATACTCAATTATATCAACAACAAACCTATCAGAAATTATATGATCATATCAATAGATGCTGAAAAAGCTTTTGACAAAATGCAGCATCCATTCCTACTAAAAACACTAGAGCATGTAGGGATAAATGGTTTGTTCCTTAGAATGACATGCAGTATCTATCTGAAACCATCAACAAGCATTATATTAAATGGGGAGAGGCTAGAGGCATTCCCAATAAGATCAGGGGGTGAAACAAGGGTGCCCATTATCCCCACTACTATTCAATATCATATTAGAAATGTTAGCTTCAGCAATTAGAGAAGGAAAAAGAAATCGAAGGAATTAGAATTGGGAAGGAAGAGACAAAACTCTCACTCTTTGCAGATGACATGATGGTCTACCTAGAGAATCCCAAGAAATCATCCAAAAAGCTACTGGAAACAATTAGCAATTTTAGCAAAGTTGCAGGTTATAAAATAAACCCTCATAAATCCTCAACTTTTCTATGTATGTCTAGCAAGATACAGCAGGAAGAGCTAGAAAGAGAAATCCCATTCAAAGTAACCTCAGACAATATAAAATTCCAAAAAATTACTTTAATGAGCTAGAAAAAATTGAAAGTAAATTCATATGAAGAAATAAAAAGTCAAGAATTTCCAGTAGCTTAATGAAAAGAAGTGCAAAAGAAGGTGGCTTAGCCCTACCTGATCTAAAATTATAATATTAATGTCAGTTATCAAAACTGTTTGGTATTGGCTAAGAAATAGAGTGATGGACCAGTGGAATAGACTAGGCACAAAAGTAGGAGATGATTATAGTAATCTGCTGTTTGATAAACCCAAAGAGTCCAGCTATTGGGATAAAAACTCCTTCTTTATAAAAATTGCTGGGATAATTGGAAGTTAGTATGGAAGAAATTTAGATTAGACCAATACCTAACACCCTTTACCAAGATAAGATCCAAATGGTTACAGGACTTAGTCATAAAAAACAATACTGTAAGCAAATTAGAAGATCAAGAACTAGTTTACCTGTCAGATCTATGGAAAGGGGAGCACTTTATGACTAAGGAAGAGTTGGAGAACATCACCAAAAACCAATTAGATAATTTCAATTACATTAAATTAAAAAGTTTATGCACAGATAAAACTACTGTAACCAAGATCAAAAGAAATGTACTAAACTGGGAAACAATCTTTACGACTAATGATTCTGACAAAGGACTCATTCCTAAAATATAAAGAGAACTGAGTCATATTTTTAAAACAAAAAGCCATTCCCCATTTGACAAATGGTCAAAGGACATGCAAAGGCAATTTACAGATGAGGAGATCAAAGCAATCCATAGCCATATGAAAAATTGCTCTAAATCTTTAATTATTAGAGAATGCAAATTAAAGCTTCTCTGAGGTACCACCTCACACCTCTCAGATTGGCCAATATGACCAGAAAGGATAATGATCATTGTTGGAAGGGTTGTGGGAAATCTGGGACACTATTACACTGTTGGTGGAGCTGTGAACTCATCCAACCTTTCTGGATAGCTATTTGCAACTATGCCCAAAGGGCAACAAAAATGTGCATACCCTTTGACCCAGCAATACCACTACTGGGTCTATACCCTGAAGAGATGATGAAAAAGGGTAAAAACATCACTTGTACAAAAAATATTTATAGCAGCCCTGTTTGTGGTGGCAAAGAATTGGAAATCAATAAATGTCCTTCAATTGGGGAATGGCTTAGCAAAATGTGGTATATGTATGTCATAGAACACTATTGTTCTATTAGAAACCAGGAGGGATGGAATTTCAGGGAAGCCTGGAGGGATTTGCATGAACTGATGCTGAGTGAGATGAGCAGAACCAGAAAAACACCATGTACCCTAACAGCAACAGGGTGGGTGATGTTCATCCTTGAAGGACTCGCTCATTCCATCAGTGCAACAATTGGGAACAATTTGGGGCTGTCTGCAAAGGAGAGTGCCATCTGTATCCAGATAAAGAGCTGTGGAGTGTGAACAAAGTTTAAGGACTATTCCCTTTAATTTAGGGGAAAAAAACAGATATCTTATTGTCTGATCTTGTTACCTCTTAGACTTCTTGTCTCTTCCTTAAGGATATGGTTTCTCTCTTATCACACTCAATTTGGATTAATGTACAACATGGAAACAAAGTAAAGACTGACAGATTGCTTTCTGTGGGGGGTGGGGGGAGGGAAGTAAGATGGGGGGGGGGGATTGTAAAACTCAAATAATATCTTTAATAAAAAAGTAATTTGAAATAAAAATAAAAAAGAGATAAAGAAGGAAACTATCCTCCTAACAGGTATCATAGACAATGAAGTAATTTCAATACTAAATATGTATAGCATCTAAATTCTTAGAGGAGAAGCTGAGTGAGGTACAGGAAGATATAGACAGCAAAACTCTACTGGTAGAAGACCTCAACTTCCCTCTCTCAGAATTATATAAATCTAACCTTAAAATAAAGAGGAAACAAGTTAAAGATGTAAATAGAATGTTAGAAAACCTTAACATGATAGACCTTTGGAGAAAATTAAATAGGGATAGAAAGGAATATACAATTTTTATGCAGTACATGGCATCCACACAAAAATTGACCATGTACTAGTTCATAAAAACCTCATTATAAAATGCAGAAAGGCAGAAATAGGGAGTACTTCCTTCTCAGATCATAATGCAATAAAAATCACATGCAATTATGGACCATGGAGATATAGACCTAAAACTAATGGGAGACCAAATAACCTCATTTTAAAGAATGAAAAGATCAAACAATAAATTATAGATATAATTAATGATTTCATCCTAGACAATGACAATAATGAGACAACATACCAAAATTTATGTGATAAAGCCAAAGCAGTTATTAGGGAATATATCATATCTCTAAATGCTTATATGAATAAAATAGAGAAAGAGGAAATCAATGAATTAAGCATGCACCTAAAAAAATTAGAGAAAGAACAAATTAAAAACCCCCAATCATGTACCAAAATAGAAATTCTAAACATTAAAGGAGAAATTAATAAAATTGAAAGCAAGAAAACTATTAAACTAATTATTAGGGGAAACAATAAAATAGATAAATCTTTGGTTAATTTGATTTTAAAAAAAGAAAGAAGAAAACCAAATTATTAGTATCATAAATGAAAATGTGAACTCACCACCAATGAAAAGAAAATTAAAGTAATAATTTAGAATTATTTTGCCCAACTATATGTCAATAAATTTGATAATCTAAGTGAAATGGATGGATATTTACAAAAATATTATTGCCCAGGTTAAATGAAGAGGAAATTAAATACTCAAATAGCCCTATCTCAGAAAAAAATTCAACAAGTGATCAATGAACTCCCTAAGAAAAAAGAGCTCCACATGGAGTCACAAGTGAATTCTATCAAATATTTACACAACATTTGGTTTCCATACTATATAAACTCTTTGGGAAAATATGAAGATGGAACTTTGCCTAACTACTTCTATGACACAAATTTGGTTCTGACCTAAAACAGGAATGGCCAAAGCAGAGAAAATTTTAGACCAATTTCTCAAATGAATATGGATGCAAAAATAAATAAAAATCTGAGGAAAGTGATTACAGCAAGTTATCACTATTATAATACACAATGACCAAGCAGGATTTATTACAGGAATGCAGGGTTGGTTCAATATTAGGAAAACTGTCAGTATGATTGACTCTATCAATAACAAACAACAAATCATATGATTATCTCAATAGATGCTGGAAAAGCCTTGGATAAAATATAGCACCCATTCCTACTAAAAACACTAGAAAGCATAGGAAAAATTGATTTTTCCTTAGAATGATAAGGAATATCTATCTGAAATCATCAAAAAGCATTATATGCAATGAGTATAAGTTAGAGGCATTCCCAATACGATCAGGTGTGAAACAAGAATACCAGTTATCACCACTATTATTCTATATTATGTTATAAATGTTAGCTTCAGCAATAAGAGAAGAAAAAGAAATTGAAGTAATTAGAATTGGGAAGGAAGAAACAAAATTCTCATTCTTTGCAAATGATATGATGGCATACCTAAAGAATCCTAAAAATTAATCTAAAAACCTACTGAAAACAATTAACAACTTCAGCAAAATTGCAAGAAATAAAATAAATCCCCATAAAACCTTAGCATTTCTATTTATAACTAGCAAGAGTAGAAAAAGAAATCCTATTTAAAATAACTTCAGTCAATATAAAATTCTCTGGAGTCTACCTGCCAAGGCAGACCCAGAAACTTTATGAAAGCAACTATAGAACACTTTTAACACAAATCAAATCATATTTAAATAACTGGGCAAATATAAACTGCTTATGGATAAGTTGAGTTAATATAATAAAAATGACAATTCTACTTAAATTACTTATACAGTGCCATACCAATCTAACTTCCAAAAAATTACTTTAATGAGATAGAAAAAATTGTAACCAAATTCATATGGAGAAACAAAAAATGAAGAATCTCCAGGGATTTAATGAAAAAAAGTGCAAAAGATGGTGGCTTAGCCTTACCAGATCTAAAATTATATTATAAAGCATCAGTCATCAGAACTGTCTGGTACTGGCTAAGAAATAGAGTGGTGAATCAGTGGAATAGACTAGGTATAAAAGAGACAGCAGAAAATGATTATAGTAATCTGCTATTTGATAAACCCCAAGAGTCAAGCTTCTGGGATAAGAATTCACTCATTAATAAAAACTTCTGGGAAAACTGGAAGATAGTATGGCAGAAACTTGGATTAGACCTACATTCACACCCTATACCAAGATAAAATCAAAATGGGTGCAGGATTTAGACATATAAGACAATATTATAAGCAAATTTGGAGAACAAGGAATAGTTTACCTGTCAGATCTATGGAAAGGAGAACAGGGGCAGCTAGGTGGCACAGTGGATAGAGCACTGGCCCTCGTGTCAGGAGCATCTGAGTTCAAATCTGGCCTCAGATACTTAAAAATTACCTAGCTGTGTGGCCTTGGGCAAGCCACTTAACCCAATTTCCTTGCAAAAACTTTAAAAATAAAAAGAAAGCAGTTTATGACTAAGGAAGAGAGGGAGACCATCATTAAAAACAAACTGGACATTTTTGATTTCTTTAATTAAAATGCTTTTGCGCTAACAAAACCACTGTAACCAAGATCAAAAGAAATGTAGTAAATTGGGAAGTAATTTTTACAACAAGTGTTTCTGACCCAGGACTCATTTATAAAATATATAAAGAACTGAGTCAAATTTACATAAAAACAAGTCATTCCTCAATTGATGAATGGTCAAATGATATACAAAGGAAATTTTCAGATGAGGAAATCAAAGTGATCCATAGTCATATGAAATATTGCTCTAAATCTTTACTGATTAGAGAAATATAATTTAAAGCATCTCTGAGGTACTACCTCATGCCTCTCAGACTGGCCAATATGTCAAGAAAGAACAATGATCAATGTTGGAAGGGATGGCATTTCATTGAATGGGGGAGATATGATGGAGTGTGAATCAATTGTGTCTCAGATTGCAAACTTGGATGACTGGAAGGATAGTGGTACCCCAAATAGAAAAAAGTGAATTAGGAAGGTGCAAGGGGCCAGAAGGGTATTAATTCTATTTTGGACATGTTGAGTCTGAGATGTCTATGGGACCAGAAAGTTAAAGTGTCCAGAAAAGATTTGAAGATATGGACTAGAATTCATGAGAGATTTGGACTAGTTACGTTTATCTGAGAGTCATTGACCTAATTAAACCATAGTAGCCGATGAGTTCACTGAAAGAGTCAAAAGGGAAGACAACAGAGCTGTAAAATAAACTCATACATTAGATAGGGCATAGAGAATGATCCAGCAAAATAGACAGAGAAAAGAGAACAGTGAGAGCAGTGATTACTAAAACTAAAACCAAAATAGGGAGAATTTAGATCAGGAGTTCTTAAACTTAATTGTTTCATAGATGTATGTTTTGGAAACAAACTGGTGAAATCTATAGACTCCTCGGGATTATTTTTAATTGCATAAAGCAAAATACAGAAAATTACCAATTATATTGAATGTCATTATCAAAATGACAAATTGAAACCAATTATATTGAATGTCATTATCAAAATATTATTAAAAGTTTGCTGATATCTGGGTCAGATGATGATGTGGTCAATAGGTTAAAATGCTGTATAGAGGTCAAGAAAGATGATAATTAAGGAAAAAATTAATAGATTTAGCAATTTGATTATTTGTAACCTTTGAAAAAACAATTTTTCATGACTGATGGGAGCAGAGATCAGATAGCAAGTGGTTTATAAGTGAATGGAAAGGGGCATCTAGGTGGCACAGTGGATAGAGTACCAGCCCTGGAGTCAGGTGTACCTGAGTTCAAATCCTGCCTCAGATACTTAATAAATGCCTAGCTGTGTGACCTTGGGCAAGTCACTTAACCCCATTGCCTTGCCAAAAAAATTGATTGGAAGATGAGAAAGTTGAAGTAACAGCTGAAGTGGGATTTTTTTTTAATTTAGCAGTGAAATGGAAAAGAGATTTAGAATGGTAGCTTGAAGGGATGGTGGGGAAAAGTAAAGGTTTTTTTAAAAGTTGAATGTGATCTAGGTATGCTTGTAACATTCAAGGACTCACTGGATAGAAAATGAAGACTAGAAAGAAGAGGATGAACAAAGGGTCAAACTGTCAGAGGAGACTGAGAATGCATTATGAGCTCCCTCTTCCTTGAGAAATTATAAAGGAAGACTATCCAAATATTTTAGAACCAGTGGGAATAGTAGAAATTGAAATAATCTACTGTTCATCTTTTAAAAGATATTCCAAAATGAAAACTCCCAGGAACATTATGGTCAAAATCCAAAGCCAGGGGAAAAAATACTGCAGTCAGCCAGAAAGAAATAATTCAGATACCATGGTATCACAGTCAAAGTTATCAAGATTTAGCAGTTACCACTATAAAGGAACAAAAATTTTGAAATATAATTTTCCAGAAGGCAACAGACTTAGGGATACCACCAAGAACATCTTCACCCAGAAAAAAATGAGTATTAGCATACTATTTATGAAATAGAGGACTTCTCAAGAATTCCTGATGAAAGGTGCAAAACTAAATAGAAAATTTGAAATTCAAACACAAGACTTGAGAGAAGCATAAAAATAAACATGAGTGAGAACTCATAATGATGGAAGAAGTTTAAACTGTTTACGTTCTTGTGTGGGTGGGAAGATAATATTATATGTGTGATTAAGAGTATTATCATTATTAGGGCAGTCAGAATAAATAGACTATGTGGGGCAGCTAGATGGCACAATGGATAGAATATTGGTGTTGGAGTGAGGAGGATGAATTCAAATTCAAATCTGGACACTTTATACTTACTAGCTGTGTGACCTTAGGCAAGTCACTTAACCCTGATTGCCTTGCAACCAGGGCCATCTCCAATCTTCCTGACTCATATCTGACCACTGGGTCCAGATGACTCTGGAGGAGAAAATGAGGTTCGTGACTTAGCACAGCACCTCTTCACTCAAATCAAATTCATTTACTTGTCATGGCATCACCTCTCTGATGTCATGGTCTTCTTTGAGAATGGAGGATAAACTTCATCACTCAGAGGAAGTGGGTATGAGTCTCATATGTCAGGATGATCTCAAAAGAAAAATAGAACAGTGAAAAAGAGAGATTCACAGGAAAAAGGTGGAAGGGAAAGGAAGAATGTGGGAAATTATTTCATATATAATAAACAGGCAAAGAAGAGTTTTTTTACAGTGGAGGGGGAAATGGGGAGAGGGAGTGACACACTCTTCTATCTTAGTCTCATTTGAACCTGTTCAAAAAGGAAAGAGTATATATACAAACATACATAGTTGCTTACAGAAATTCATCTTACCCAAAATGGAGTAAAAGGGAAAGGGCTTAAGAGAAGAGGAAAGGTGATAAGATGGAGAGAAAATTAAGGAAAGTAATGTTTAGAAGTAAAAACAGACTTTTGAGAAAGATACAGGGTAAAAAAGTGAAGGATAAATAGAGGAGAAGAGGTTGGAAGGAAATACATATAGCTAATAATCAATTGTAATTGGAATGAATTCATTCATAAAACAGAAGAGAATAGCAGAATGAATTAGAAACCTTGGCTTTGCTATAGTGGGGCGGGGGGAACAAGACTGTTGGATTCAAAGTCAGAAGAATTGGGTTTGAATCCTTACTATGGCAGTTGACCATAATAGCTGTTTGCAAGAACTATATAGGATGAAGGATTACACTTCCAACAAGTAGGGAAAGCAAAAAAATTGATAGTGGTTTACTCAGAGTGCATGGTGTTTCTCTTTTTTGCAATGTCTGAATAATAGCTACATATGGTCAAAATGCATACTGGGCTCCCTCCTAGTAGACAAGGTAAAAAAGTCTCAAAGAATACCTCTCAACTCATCAGATTATCAAGGAAAATAAAGTGTTCTTAATTTTAAAAAACCCAAGAATTACTTCAAAGTAAAAAATAGAAGAAAAAGAAATTGAGAAGACATATGAAACCTGACTTCTGTCAGGAGGTTGGAGAGTAGAAAAACAAAATATGACAGGAGAATAGTAAAAGAAGGATCATTGGACACATATATAATTAATAGACATGACTCTTAATGTTGAGTGGGGTGTATGGGATAGATTTCAGGGAATCCATGTACTTGGATGGGGAAAAATTACAACTTTATTTTAACTGAAATTTTTTAACTGAAATTTATAATTTCCTTCAATTACATATGTAGGCACCAAACTATTATTATTATTATTATTATTATTATTGTTATTATTATTATGAGAAAGGGTCCTTTCTAGCCCTGTCTGTCCCTTCATTCATGCTCCTTGGTTTACTGGTTGAGACAGTGTACCTTGGAATATGCCTTAATCCCCATGGCCACTTATAGGTTCTCTCTCTTCCTTGATCACTTAGTAATCCTTGTTCCTTTAAGAACCATGCTATTCATATCTATCAATCAATCAAAATCCTGGTAGCTGCTGTCTACAGACCCCCCAGATCATTCTAGATTACAATTTTCCCTCCTCCCAACTTCTGTCCTAATATTAGGTGATTTCAATATGCATATCAATTCTCTCTCAGATACTTTAACTACTCAATTCTTCAATCTACTTACTTCCTTTAAGTTACTATTTCACCCAAACTCAATCACACTCAAAGATGGTCACACCCTTGATCTTTCCTATCTTCTACAAATGTACTGCCTCCATGTTCAAGAATTCTAGAATTCTCTCGTCCAACTATAATCTATTGACTTTTCTGCTAATCTTCTGCCTTTCCTTGCATAATCCTACTTTTTATCCTTAGTATAAATTCCCACTTCTCTGTTCTTCCTCATTTCCTATAACTCAGATATCTTCTGCCACTATCTTCTCCTTCATTTCTGTCTCACATGAGGAAGTAACCTTAGCCTTTGCCAAGGTTAAATCCTCTGTTTGTTCAAATGATCCCATTCCTTTGTCATCCTTTGTCATCCCCATTTTTTAATTTATCCCAATCCCTTGATCCCTCCAATCTCTCTCAGGCCACGTCCCCTATGCTAGTAGTCATTCTCTCCTATTGTCCTCATATTGACTTCTCGGTGAAGCAATTCCACTCTATACTATTTTGTTCTCTTGAATAATTAACCCCCTTATCATCTCACCAATTGTACCCAGACCAGCCTCAGTCTTGGGGCATACCCACCATTCATCTCCATTCATACACACATGCTGCTAAAGAAAGGTAGAGAGAATCCTACAACCATTTTGACAATCTACTCCAAATTTGTATTACACAATCTCGACTAACCCTAACACTACTAGGTTAAGCAAATTTACTATACCTCCCTTGCCAACTCACTATCCCACTTCCCATAGCACCTCTTCCAAACCTTTTCATCCCTCCTCAAACATTCCATGGTTCCCCCTTTCCCCCACCATCTCAACTGAAAAAAAAATTGAGGCCATTCACTGTGAACTCCCTCTTCTCTCTTCTTCCTCTTCTCTTATTACTCATCTCCTATTACCTTCTGGCACTATCTTCTCCTTCATCCCTGTCTCACATGAGGAAGCAAGCCTACCCCTTACCAAGACTAAATCCTCTGCTTGTTCAAATGATCCCATTCCATCCAGTCTCCTCCTTATCTCCACTTTTTTCATTTATTTTAATTCTCTCCCTCTTTATTAGTTCTTTTCCTCCTTCATAAAATCAATTATACCCAGACAAGCCTCAGCCTTGGATCACACCAGGTCTCTCCTATCCTGAAAGAACTCTCACATGATCCTTCTATTTCTGCTAAATATCATCATATATCTCGTCTACTCTTCATAGTTAAACTCCCCCAAAAGCCTTCTATAATAAATGCTCCACTTTCTCTCTTCTCAATCTTTTCTTAATCCCTTACTGTATGACTTCAAATCTTATCATTCCACTGAAACTGCTGTCTCTGACATTATTTCCTATATATTCAAACTTGCTTTGTTGTCTCAGTTTGCTGGTAACAGCATAATTTATTTAAAAAATTCTGTGGAGGGGAGGCTAGGTGGCATAGTGGATAGAGCACCAGCCCTGTAGTCAGGAATACCTGGGTTCATATCCAGTCTCAGACACTTAATAATTACCTAGCTGTGTGGCCTTGGGCAAGCCAATTAACCCCATTTGCCTTGCAAAAACCTAAAAAAAAAAAAAAAGAAAAGAAATTGATCATCACCCCCATGTTCCCCTGACGGTATATGTTCTTCTTCTGGTTCTGCTCATCTAACTTAGCATCAGTTCATACAAGTCTGGGAAAACAGATTTTTTTAAAGGAATAAGCTTGAGTCTACTCTCTCAAGTGACAGAACTGGTAGAACAGAGTGGCCACTAGTTTCAAAGGTTTCTGTACTTTGAGTATTACCATAGTTTCTCAGTAAACACTCTTTGGTAAACAGCTAATTTTAAAATGAGCTGTAGAAGAAAATGGAAAACCACTGCTGTATCTTTTCCAAGTAATGGAGTCACAAAGAGTTGGAAATGACTGAAAACAACTCAACAATAATTAGGAGTAAATTTACTGGAAAGAGGCTCATAAATAACAGTACTAGAGAAAGATAATCCCCAACTCTTTAAGTCTTGCTTCCTAGAACTCTGAGGGTAACAGTTGCCATTTTCTGGGGTCCTAACCTACTCATCACAGGGTGGGTGGAAGAGAGATACTAGGGCATATATGCAATTATCAAACTATCCATCTATCTACCTATCTATCCATCCATCTATCTTTCTACCTCTACATGTCTATCTCTATATAACTATATAACTATATAACTAGCTAACTTTTGTAGACTTTGTCACAATGCCTCAGTTACTTTCTCATACTGGACTTTCCACAGAACCTGTGACATTCTCAACTTGGAACTTCCTTACACTTCTGTCTCCCCTTCTCATATTGGTGAGTTTCTCTTGGAATCTCCATTTTGGGGAAGGGCACAATCCTATCATCATGCTTCTCTTGACTCTTCTTCTGAGTCTGCACATTTTTCCAGCACACCCCTGTGTGGCTAACTTCCTTCTTCCCCAACTTTTTAGAACTCTTTTAAAAATTATCTTCCCCCCATTAGAATCTATGTTCATTGAAGAAGGTTAACTGACATCTTGCATAAAATTGAATCACCATTTTTTAGTATTGAACACCTGCTTTACAGGACTTCATGGTTGTTGGAACATAGTTCTCAACCACCTATTCTTCCTCATCTACCTTTTCTGACTAGTCCTCAATGTAACACTGAAGTATGTGTTTACATGTATGTGTGATGTATGTGTGTGTGTACTGTGTATGTATCTGTGTGGGCCAGTATACTTTCTTAACATAATGAAACCTTTGTTAACTTCTGTCTCCTTAGTTTTCCAGCTTGCTCTCTCTCTCTTTTTTTCCCCTTAATGGGGGAATCCCTTGAGGGCTGACCCTCAAAGCTGTCTCAGCCTTCCCCTAATCGATGGAGGGGCTCTGGACCACTAAGCTGGTGCTGCTGCTTCTGCTGGTGGTGGGAGAAGGGGGTGAAGGGGAGAAGGGAAAGGAAGGAGGGAAGAAGGGGGAGGGTAGACAACTGGGCAGGACTTTAGGGGAGGAGAGCAGCCTTTAGAATTTATCTTTTTTTTTTTTAGGTTTTTGCAAGGCAAATGGGGTTAAGGGCTTGCCCAAGGCCACACAGCTAGGTAATTATTAAATGTCTGAGACCAGATATGAACCCAGGTACTCCTGACTCCAGGGCTGCTGCTTTATCCACTGCGCCACCTAGCCACCCCTAGACTTTATCTTGAAAAATATTTTCTCTCTTTCCAGATAATGACAAAATCAGAGTCAACCCTGACTTCCAAACAAAATTACAAAGCATTAGGTGACACCTGTGACACCTATGAAAATGGCTGTCTTTCTCTTTTAATTATTTCTTATTTATCCTATTGTAAAATGTATTTATTTGCTTGTTGTCTCCCCATTTGTTTATAAGCTCCTTGAGGGCAAGGACTGTCTTTTGGATATTTTTGTATCCTCCAAGCTTAGCTCAGTACCTGCTTAATAAATGTTTACTGAATTGAATTGGCATATGTGTGAGAGGGAACAACAGTTGCATTTGTCACCTCCTCTAATTCAACCTGGCTTGCATATAAACTAGAGTCCTGCAAGGCACAACTTCTTGCAGGGCCTACCACTATTGAGCAACAACAGCAACAACAGCAGAAACTGCAAAATATGCATAGTTATTTTATATAGTACATATATATATGTATATGAATGATATGTAAATTTAAGATTTTCAAAACATTTTGTAAGTATCTCCTTTGATCCTCACAACAAACCTGGGAGCCAAACACTAATTTACCCTCATTTTATAATGGTGGAAACTGAAGCAAACAGCATTTTGCCCAGGCTCACATGGTGGTTGTGATTGAATTTGAACTTGAGTCTTCCTGACTCCATGTCTAGAGCTTTCTCCAGTCTACCATCCAGCTGCATAGTAGACTAGTTGTGATGCTGGACTGGCTGTGTACAATAATAGTATAGTATACATACTTTAGAGACCAGGAGAGCTGAGCTCAGTGTAAACTTTGCTAGGATGTCCCAGGATTCCAGTATTTTTACCCATACCAACTGAGAAAATAAAACACTTCTCAACATTTGATTGTTCCAGGGATGCTCCCCTTTGAATGATGAATGATGAGTTTGGTGGCTTTACTGGGATTACCTTAATCTAAACCTGTCCCTTTTTTGACATACCTAGGGCTGCTGATGCCTTGTTCTAAGAATAGCAACACCAAGAGCCAATATAAAGAGGGATACTATTTTGAGGCTCCAGATTGTAAACTGGAACAGCCATGAACCAAGAGCTAGGTGTTCTATTTGAGTCTATGCAAAGTACATACAACATGAATGATTTCATGTGGTCTTGGGAGGGGCTGTACTAACAGCTGGGGTGGAGTAGGGGGCCATGGAGAAGGTAGAGCTTAAGCTGAATCTCAAGGGTGGGAGGTATTGATTGCTGATGATCTAACCCAATTTGGGAGTAGTGAGGGGGAGGGGGCTTCTTGATGGAATCATCCAATCAGAACTAAAGTCCAGAGGAGCCCTACTCTGATTGGATGGGGTTTAGAGAATTGAGAGGGGTGGGGAAGGTCACTAATTGAGGAGTTGGCAGGAGACCAGGAAAGCATTTAAATCCAAAGGGAAATAATAAATATCTGGTAGCAGAGAAGAAGGAGGACATCTCAGGATGACTCTAAAAGATCTGGCCTCCTTGGGACAACCATTAAAAAAGAAAGGGCAAGGAACATGCATTTATTTATTAAGCACCTACAAAATGGCAGGTACTGTGATAAGTTATTTATTGATATTTTTTTCCTTTTTTTGACAAGACAATGGAGTTAAGTAACTTGTCCAAGACCACACAACTAGGTGATTATTAAATGTCCGAGATCAAATTTGAACTCAGGTCCTCCTGACTGCAAGCCAGTGCTCCATTCACTGTGCCACCTAGCTGCCTCTTAATGATATTTTTCAACAAAATTGACCTCATTTGAAAAGAAATAAAGGTAGGACTGAGCTATGACAGAGAAAGGAGAGATGGAAGAGGGCCATGGACTTCATTGCCATCTTGAGCAGGATGTTTGGGCTGATGCCACCAGCTCTGCTCTTCAGTTCTTTCCCTAAATTCCCCTCCAGATACTGCCTTTCCATAAAGGTTAGAATCTGCTTGGTGTCTCAATCCAAATGCTTCCATAATCTGAATTTTTATTTCCACCAACAAGAGACCAGGGGCTAATTGGGGAAAGATATAAATGCAGATTAATGCTGAAAATCTGATCTCTACCTGAATGGGGAGGATTTTCCTACCTGGAGGCTCAGAGTCAATATGATTATATTATTAATATCTGACCTAAAAGAAGCTCTCTGTAGCTGCAGAAGAGGAAAAACACATGCATCTGGCCCCTAGGCTTAGCATGAACTCATTATGAAAACAGTTTGATAAAGAAAGAAACTAAGGCACAAGGCAGGTAGCATTTGTTATGTTCTGACCCATGCCAAGCACTATACTAAAAACAACACTTCTAGCATGAAGGACATCCTGTGCAAAGGCAGAGAGGGGAAATGGTGTCATCTCTGAGAGGAATGGCTCCCAGTGTATGGAGGGGGATGGAGTATGAACAGACAAAAAGGTAGCAGGGGACCAGGTTGGAAAGGGCTGTCAAAGTCAAAGGACAATATATTTGATCCCGAAGTAATGGGAGATTGTGCAATAGGGACTATCAGAATAGGATCAGCATAAGCTCCAGAAAGCCCCCAATGCAGAATTACCTGGACTTGGGGAACCTGGAAGGATCACATCTTTTCAACCTTTCTGACTCACACTGAATACATAGGAGTGGAATAAGTAAATAAGAAAAACCATAAGTAAAGAGACATCTCTTTGTCACTAGATTTAAGAAAAAATACTTGGTGTTAGGCTTCTTGCACCCTGAGGGAAGAGGATGGCATCAGTGGAGCAGCCTGAACCCTATTGTGCTGTAAACATCTAAGACTATGGAGCCTAGGTTGTGTGTGTGTGTGTGTGCCCCCTTGCAAAACCCTTACTCTTTTCTGGCCTCAGATGCCCAAAGGGAAAACAAATTTTTCAGGGATGCAATGCTACAGTTGATATGTTATATGAAGGATCTGGGGCTGGTAAAGTGATGGAGCTAATAAGGAAGCAGGTCTCTTCCCTGTAAAAATGCATGTGTTTTATGAGATTGCTTAAAATGACAAAAAAAGACAATGATCAGTATTGGAGATAACTGTGGGAAAATTGGAACACTAATGCACTGTTGGTGGAGTTGTGAGCTGATCTAACTATTCTGGAGAGCAATTTGGAACTATTACCAAAGGGTACTAAAACTGTATGTAATCTTTGATCCAACAGCATCACTACTAGGTCTATATTTCAAAAAAGATCACAAAAATGGGAAAAGTCCCACATGTTCAAAAGTACCAAAATTATTGAAGATTGAATGGGCAAGTTAACTTTCTTTTGGTCATATTAGGAGACATTAGATAGATAGTCTTGCTATTTTATTTTATTTTTTTAATTTATTTTTTATTCTCATTTTGTACAAATCATTTTTTTACATTAATAAAATATACTTGTTTACAAGTAAACAAAAAACCCCTCCACCCTTGAATATAGATAGACTTGCTTGGGTGAAAAAGTAAAGGGGACAGAAAAAAAATTAAAATTAAAAAAAATAATAGTAATAATTGTAGGTATGGCCAGGTGGTACAATGGACGAAGCACCAGCCCTGGAGCCATGAGCACCCGAGTCCATATCCAGCCTCATAAACCCAATAATCACCCAGCCATGTGACATGCAAGCCACCAGATCCCCACTGCCCTGCAAAAACCAAAAAGAAGGGAAAAAAAGACCCAAAATAAAATAAAATAGTAATAATAGTAAGGGTGGCTGGGTGGCAGACAGAGCATTGGCCCTTGAGCCAGGAGCACCTGGGTCCAAATCCAGCCCCAGACATCCAAAGATCACCCTGCTATGTGGCCCCAGGCAGGCCACCCAGCCCCACTTGCCCTGCACCCTCCCCCAAATAATAATAACAAAAAATGTGCTTCAGTCTTTGTTCCAACACCATCAACTCTGTCGTGAGTGGATCACATTCTTTATGATAAGTCCATCACAAAAGTTACTTCCATATTTTTCCAAACTTGCCATTGCTGATCGCAACTCCCTCCTTTCTTATTTCTCCATTACCATGTACTATATTTTCTCTCTCCTTTCACTCTCACTCTGCTGTAGGGTCGCTGAGTGGCACAACAGACAGATCCCTGGTCCTGTGGCCAAGAATCCCTGAGCCCCCATACCACCGCTTAGGCCCAGAATCCACCTGGCCCTATGGTCCTGGGCAGGCCATCCAATCCCAGCCCCTTGCAAGAAGTAAAAAAGAAAATGTGTTATATCTGACCACTGTCCCCACCATGGTCCATCCTCTCCTCCTTTATTCACATCCCCACCCCTTCCCCCTGCTCCCCCCTCCTTCTTACTCTAGATGTCTATACCCCATTGAGTATATTTGCTGTTTCCTCTCCTAGCCATCTCTGATGAGAGCAAAGGTTCCCACATTCCCCCTTGCCTCCCCCCTTCCATATCATTGCAATAGCTCATTGTAATAAAAAAAATCTTATTATGTGAAATATCTTGGACTATTCCCCCTCTCCTTTTTCTTTCTCCCATTCCATTTCCTTTTTTCCTATTGACTCCATTTTTATACCATATTTTATCTTCGAATTCAGCTTTCTCCTGTGCTTCAACTATAAAAGCTCCCTCTACCTGCTCTATTAACTGAGATGGTTCATATGAATATTATCAGTATCATTTTCTATACATGCAGTTCATCCTCATTAAATCCCTCATATTTCTCCCCTCTCCTCCAATCTCTATGCTTCACCTGAGTCCTGTATCTGAAGATCAAACCTTCTGTTCAGCTCTGGCCATTCCAAAAGGAACCTTTGAAATTCCCCTGGTTCATTAAAAGTCCATCTTTTTCCCTGGAAGAGGACATTCAGCCTTCCTGGGTAGTTCATTCTTGGCTGCATTCTAAGCTCTTTTACCTTCCGGTATATTGTATTCCAAACCCTACGAGCTTCCAATGTAGTTGCTGCTAAGTCCTGTGTGATCCTGACTGCAGCTCCACGATATTTGAACTGTGTCCTTCTGGCTGCTTGTAATATTTTCTCTTTGACTTGGGAGTTCTGGAACTTAGCTATAATATTCCTGGGGGTTGGTTTTTTGGGATCTCTTTCTCGGGGGGATCGGTGGATTCTCTCCATTTCTATTTTTTCCTCTGCTTCTAGAATATCAGGGCAATTTTCCTGTAGTAATTCGTTGAAAATGATGTCAAGGCTCTGTTCCTGATCATGTCTTTCAGGTATTCCAATAATTTTTAAATTCTCTTTCCTAAGTCTGTTTTCCATATCAGTTGTTTTTTTCAATGAGATTTCACAATTTCTTCTCATTTTTCATTTTTTTGGTTTTTAAGTATTGATTCCTGATTTGTGGTAAATTCATCAATCTCCTTGAATTCTATTCTTTGTCTGAAGGATTTGTTCTCCTCAGAGAGTTTTTTTATCTCTTTTTCCATCTGACCAATTTTGCTTTTAAAGCATTCTTCTCCTCAATAACTTTTTGAACTGTTTTATCCATTTGACCTATGCTGTTTTTTAGCATGCTATTTTCTTCAGCATTTTTTTTGGATTTCCTTGACTACACTGCTCACTTCATTTTCATGTTTTTCCTGCATCTCTCTCCTTTCTTTTCCCAGTTTTTCTTCCAACTCCCTCATTGGATTTTCAAAGTCTTTTTTGAGCTCTATCATAGCCTGAGCCCAATTTCTGTTTTTTCTTGGAGTCTTTAGATGCAGGAGCTTGTGCTTCCTCATCTTCAGACTGAGTATTTTGATCCTTCTTGGGCTCATTTGCAAAATATTTCTCAATGGTCTTCCTCTTGTTTCTTTGCTTGTTCATTTTCCCAGCCTAAGCTTGTTTTCGGGGTGCTTCCTGAGCTTTTGGGACACTCCCACAAGGGTCTCAGTATGTGAGGCTCTGTCCTCCCTCCTGGTCTGTGAATGACCATAAGCGCCCCCCTCTGCCACGGGGCCGAGGTGGGGGTCCCTGTTGTTCTATGGGGGAGCCTAGACTGGGATCAGGATCTGAATGTCGTCAGAGCCCCAGAGTCCTGTTCCAGGGGCAGAGGACAGAGCTTGGCAGTCTCTCTCTCTTCACTCCCCTCCCTCAGCTCAATGGGTTCATGCTCTGGAGACTCCTGCTTACTGGCTCCGCCTGCTTCTGTTTCCAGGTCTAGGCTAACAAAAGACCAAGCTGCTTGCTGTGTGTCCTGAGGGCTGGGCTCCACGTGCTCGTTCTGGCAGAGGTCCCCTGCTGTTCCCCCACTTTGTGCCGGTGCTCCCCGGGGTGCAGCTCAGGAGACTCCCCCATTGCTGTGAGCCACGGCTCCCAGTGCCCTGGGACTGCCTCTGGGAAGCTGATGTTCTTTGGCTCTGGTGGGCCACCCTTCTGGTGTGCCGCCCCTCTGACCCCAAGGAACAGAGCCTTTCTGCTTTTTTCCAGGTTACCTTGAGTAGGAGAACTGCCTCACTGGGTCCCTTTGTGGGTTCTGTCTCTCAAAAGTTTAGTTAGAGTCCTTAGTTTATGAGTTTTTATCAGAGAGCTCCTAAGACTCGATCCCTTCATGTCACCATCTTGGCTCTGCCTCCTAGTCTTGCTATTTTAAAGAGCTCTGAGGACACAGCATTTGTCCAAGAGGAAGGGAGATTGCTTTTGAGCAGTCTGAAATCCCCCATGCTCCATATGCCCTGGCTTTTAGGGACCAGTCTGATGGCCCTGTCGAGGATTCTTTCAATTGCCCAGATTGATAGCTCCATTCGTTCAACATCCCATCTTCAATCACTTGGTCAAATCTTACTTTCTACAAACTATTTCCTCTTCTCTTTCTTCACAGACTCACTCCTCATCCTAGTTTGGACACTCATCATTACTTACCTGGAATACTGAAGAATCATCATTGGTGTCCTTGTCTTCGGTCTGCCCTTGACCACCTGTTCTTCTTGCAGATACCAAAATGAACTCCTAAAGTACAGCTCTGGATATGCCTACTCTAAAAAATTCAACAAACCCCAATCAGGCTAGGTTCAAATACTCCTCTATTGGACACTCAAAGAGCTCTTCAAATAAATTTGAAACTATATCCAAAGAGTCACAACACTGTGCTCTGATCCAGCAGTACCAACACTAGGTCTGCCTCACAAAGAGATTTTTTTTTAAATGAGGTGGTTTACTAGGAAATAGAAATTGCAGAGAAGCCATCATTTGTAGGATGGCTAAATAAGTCATGATATGTAAATGTAATGGAATAGTAGTGTTCTATAAGAAATGACAAGAAATTCAGGAGAATTTCAGAAAAACCTGGAAAGATTTAGATAAACTGATGCTGAAATGAAATGAGCAGAAACAGGAGCACATTGTACACAATAACAGCAATATTATTTGATGAAGAACTGTGAATGACTTAGATTTTCTGAGTAATACAATGATCTAAAACAACCCCAAAAGATCCACGATGTAACCTGTTACTTGCCTCTAGAGATAGGATTGATAATATCTGAATACAAATTAAAGATCTCTTTCTTTCTTTTTTCTTTCTCACTTTCTCATTTCTTTCTTCCTGCCTTCTTTTCTTTCTCTCTTCTTTCTTTTCTTCTTTCATTTTAGTCTTCTCTCACAAAATAACTAATGTTTTAAATAATTGCACATGTATACCTATATCAGATTGCTTGCCATCTCAGGTAGAGGAAAAGTGAGGAAAGGAGGGATAATTTGGTACTTAAGAAAAGAGAAAATTAAAAATTGTTTTACATGTAATAGGGGAAATAAAATAGCATTTTAAAAATAAATAAATACTTCTTAACTACAAAAGTACTCTTCAAGATTATGAAAAAGGGTAAATACATCACTTGTACAAAAATATTCATAGCAGCCCTGTTTGTGGTGGCAAAGAATTGTAAATCAAGTAAAAGTCCTTCAATTGGGGAATGGCTTAGTAAATTGTGTGATATGTAGATCATGGAACATTATTGTTCTATTAGAAACCAGGAGAGTTTCTGCCAAGATGGCAGAGAGAAGACAGGCACAGTTCTAAAGTCCCCTGATCTTTCCCCATCTATGATATGAAACAAACCTCTTAACAGAAATCCAACCCAAAACCCAGAAAGAAAAGCCAGGAAAAAGAACATCTAACTCAGGAATTGTCTTCAGCAGCCTTGGGCTGGGCACAGAGGGCGAATCAGCCCCAATCAGGCAGATTAATGGCTGAATTGGACCCAGGAAGCCTGAGGGCCAGAGAGAGCTGGAAGTGCTTAATCAGCAGTGGGGCTACACTGGGGTGGGGGGGGCTTGCGTCAACTAGGGAGCAGAAGCACTGGTGTTGGCATTGACCCTCTGGAGCTTGCTGAAAGGGCTGGAGTGAGAGTTCCGGTGCAGCAGAACTGCAGACACCATCCCTGGGCTCCTCAGGTCTGAGGAACTCAGAGTCCACATCTCCATTGCAACTGAGGCCTCTTCCCACAACAAACACAATCATAGACTACTTCTGCCTCAGGCACAGGTGTGTGAGCAGAAGAACTAGCCCAGCTGAGAATAGGGAGAGGGATGACCTCACCCCAAGGTAAAGCCCACCATTGATTGAAGGCAAAAGTACTCAATAGCTTCAATCACTGCCTTCAAGCTAAGGGATAAGGCCTCTATCAAGGTCACAGACACTCCAGAGAAAGCAACCAGCATGCCCTACTGTCCAGCCAGAGAAATTGCACTCAGTGAGTAAAGCCTCTAGGGATCCCAACACCAAACCGCTGTGAACCAGCCCCTCCCCAACTCAAGGTCTTAGTAAAATGAAGAAAGGTCAGTGGAAAGTTGGATCCATAGAAAAATCCTTGGAAGGAAAAGACTCAAACTCAGAGAGACCTAGAACCTCTGAGGAGAATATAATCTGGTCTCCAGCACAGAAAGACTTCCTTGAAGAACTAAGGAAGGAGTTTAAAAATCAACTGGAAAATTTGGGAGAGGCAATACCTTGCAACAAGAAAACAAATCCTTAGAAAATACAATTGGTCAAATACAAAATGAGACTAATTCAGATCCTTAATTGGGCAAATGCAAAAAGAAAATAATTCTCTCAAAACCTCAATTGGTCAAATGGAAAGCTCTCTCAAAAGTAGAAATGACCAATTAGAAAAGGAGTTCCAAAAGGTTAATGAAGAAAACTCCTCCCTAAAAAAATGAATGGAATCTTCAGAAACTAATGACTTCATGAGACAGCAAGAGCCTGTTAAACAAAATCAAAAAGTAGAAAAATAGAAGGAAATGTAAAATACCTCATCAGCAAAACCACTGACCTCAAAAATATGTCAAGGAGGGGCAACCTGAGAATTATTGGACTTCCTGAAAACACTGAAGAGAAAAAAAGCCTGGACTTCATTTTACAGGATCTAGTGATGGCAAATTGACCTGATATCATGGAACCAGAGGACAAAGTAGTTATTGAAAGAATACACTGATCTCAAGAAAAAGATCCTAAAACGAAAACACCAAGGAATGTTGTGGCCAAATTTCAGAACTCTCAGATAAAAGAGAAAATCCTGCAAGCAGCCAAAAAGAAACAATTTAAATATCAAGGAGCCACAGTAAGGATTATGCAGGACCTGGCTGCATCAATATTAAGGAATCAAAGGGCCTGGAACATGATATTTCGAAGAGCAAGGGAGCTTGGAATGCAGCCAAGAATCCACTATCCCGCAAAGCTGAGCCTTCGCTTCCAGGGAAAAAGATAGGCATTTAACAAAATGGAAGAATTCCAAAAATTCTTGATGAAAATACCAGAGCTAAATAGAAAATATGGACATCAAACAGGAGGTTCCAGAGACACATGAAAAGGTAAAAAATAAAGGGGGGTGGTAAAAGAAAAAAACCTACTATCCAATAAGTTGAAATTGGCTATATCCCAGCATAGGGAAATAGATTCACATAAATCTTGAAAATTATACCTCTAACAGAGAGAATATACCTAGCCAGAAGTGATGGACATTCATGACCTATCCATGAGACTGCTATCCAAAGGGATGAAACTGGCTATAACTGCACTTGGGAGAAAGACCAATAACTCACAAGAATTTTAATTCTATTAGATAGAATGTACTTAGCTAGAAGTGACAGATACTCAGAATTTTCTATGACTCAGAATTATTTTAAAAACACTACCTCCTCAAAAAAGGGGACAGGAAGGAGATGGGAGGAGGGAGGGGATTGAATGGGGTAAATCTCATTACACTAAGAGGTACAAAATACCTGTGGTAATAGAGGGGAAGAAGGGAGGAGATGAGAAACACCTAAATCTTCTTGTCATCAGACTTGACTTCAAGTCAATTTATACATACTCAGTTAACTTATAAAACATCTAACCTTTCAAGTATTAAAAGGGGAAAAGGGGAGGGGAGAATGGAGAAAGGGAGGGGGAGGGGAAGAAGGGAACTAACAAAAGGAAGGGAAGGTAAATGGGAAAAAGGGAAAGGGGAAAGAAAGGGGAGGGGTGATATAGGAGGGCAAACACACTGAAGGGGGTGGTATTCACAAACAAAATACTGGGGAATATGGATAAGGGGGGAGGGGAAAATACAAACAGAGGGAAGATAGCAGGGAGCACAATAAATAATTAGTAATCATAACTTTGAATATGAATGGGATGAATGCTCCCTTAAAACGTAAGTGAAAAGCAGAGTGGATTAAAAACCAGAATCCTACAATATGCTGCTTACAAGAAACTCATTTGAAGCAGAGAGTACATATAGAGTAAATGGAAAAGGTTGGAGCAAAATATATTTTGCTTCAGCTGAAGTGAAAAAAGCAGGGGTAGCAATCCTTATCTTAGACAAAACAGCAGCAAAAATAGATAACATTAAAAGAGATAAGGAAGAAAACTTTATCCTCCTAAAAGGTGCCATAGACAATGAAGTTATTTCAATACTGAATATATATGCACCCAATGGGACAGCATCCAAATTCTTCAAGGAGAGGCTGAAAGAACTACAAGAAGACATAGACAGCAAAACTCTACTAGTGGGAGACCTCAACTTTCCACTCTCAGATCTAGATAAATTGAATCATAAAATAAACAAGAAAGAAGTTAAGGAGGTAAATAGATTGTTAGAAAAACTAGATAGGGTAGCTTTGTGTAGGAAATTGAATGTGGATAGAAAAGAATATACCTTTTTCTCTGCAGTACATGGAACTTATACAAAAATTGACCATGTACTAGGACATAAAAACCTAATGATCAACTGCAGAAAGGCAGAAATAGTGAATACATCTTTCTCAGATAACAATGAAATAAAAGTCATGTGCAATATTGGGCCAAGGAGATATAGACCCAGAACAAATTGCAAACTGAATAACCTCATTTTAAAAATGAGTGGACCAAAAAAGAAATTATAGAAAGAATTAATCATTTTATCCTACATAATGACAATAAATGAAACAGCATACCAAAACCTATGGCATTCACTCAAAGTGGCTCTCAAGGGATATATTATATCTTTAAATGCTTACATGAATTAATTAGAAAAAGAAGAAATCAATGAACTATAGATGCAACTAAAAAAATTAGAGAAAGAACCAATTAATAATCCCTAATTAAACAGCAAATTGGAAATTCTAAAAATTAAAGGAGAAATTAATAAAATTGAGAGCAAAAAACTATTGAATTAATAAATAAAACCAAAAGTTGGTTTTATGAAAAACACAACAAAATTGATAAACCTCTGGTCAATTTGATTACAAAAATGAAGAAAACCAAATTTCTAGTATTATAAATGAAAAAGGTGAACTCACCACCAATGAGGAGGAAATTAAAGTAATAATTTGAAATTATTTTGCCGAATTCTATGCCAATAAATTTGATAATCTAAGTGAAATGGATAAATATTCACAAAAATATAAGTTTACCAGGTTAAATGAAAAGGAGATTAAATATCTAAACAGCACTACCTCAGAAAAAGAAATTCAACAAGCCATCATTGAACTCCCTAAGAAAAAATCTCCTGGGCCTGATGGATTCACAAATGAATTCAACCAAACATTTAAGGAACAATTGGTTCCAATTCGATATAAACTCTTTGGAAAAATAGGGAAAGATGGAACTCTGCCTAACTCTTTTCTATGGAATCAATATGGTGATGATACCTAAACCAGGAAGAGTTAAAACAGAGAAAGAAAATTATAGATCTATTTCCCTGATGAATATACATGCAAAAACCTTAAATAAAATCTTAGCAAAACGACTACAACAAGTCATCACTAGGATAATACATTATGATCAAGTAGGATTTATCCCAGGAATGCAGGGTTGGTTCAATATTAGGAAAACTGTTAGTATACTCAATTATATCAACAACAAACCTATCAGAAATTATATGATCATATCAATAGATGCTGAAAAAGCTTTTGACAAAATACAGCACCCATTCCTACTAAAAACACTAGAGAGTGTAGGGATAAATGGACTGTTCCTTAGAATAATTAGCAGAAGCTATCTGAAACCATCAACAAGCATTATGTTAAATGGGGAGAGGATGGAGGCATTCCCAATAGGATCAGGGGTGAAATAAGGGTGCCTATTATCCCCACTACTATTTAATATATTAGAAATGTTAGCTTCAGCAATTAGAGAAGAAAAAGAAATCGAAGGAATTAGAATTGGGAAGGAAGAGACAAAACTCTCACTCTTTGCAGATGACATGATGGTCTACCTAGAGAATCCCAAGAAATCATCCAAAAAGCTACTGGAAACAATTAGCAATTTTAGCAAAGTTGCAGGTTATAAAATAAACCCTCATAAATCCTCAACTTTTCTATGTATGTCTAGCAAGATACAGCAGGAAGAGCTAGAAAGAGAAATCCCATTCAAAGTAACCTCAGACAATATAAAATACTTGGGAGTCTATTTGCCAAGACAGACTCAGAAACTTTCTGAAAACAATTATAAAACACTTCTCACACAAATTAAATCAGATGAAATAACTGGGCAAATATCAACTGTTCATGGATGGATAGGTAGAGGTGATATAATAAAAATGACAATCTACCAAAACTAAACTACCTGTTTAGTGCCCTACCAATCAAAATTCCAAAAAATTACTTTAATGAGCTAGAAAAAATTGAAAGTAAATTCATATGAAGAAATAAAAAGTCAAGAATTTCCAATAGCTTAATGAAAAAAAGTGCAAAAGAAGGTGGCTTAGCCCTAATCTAAAATTATATTATAAAGCATCAGTCATCAAAACTGTTTGATATTGGCTAAGAAATAGAGTGATAGACCAGTGGAATAGACTAGGTGCAAAAGTAGGAGATGATTATAGTAATCTGCTGTTTGATAAACCCAAAAAGTCCAGCTATTAGGATAAAAACTCTCTCTTTGATTAAAAACTGATGGGAAAATTGGAAGTATGGCAGAAACTTGGATTAGATCAACACCTCACACTCTATACCAAGATAAGATCCAAATAGATGCAGGATTTAAGACATAAAAAAACAACACTATAAGCAAATTTGGAGATCAAGGACTAGTTTACCTGTCAGATCTATGGAAAGGGGAGCAGTTTATGACTAAGGAAGAGATAGAGAATATCACCAAAAACAAACTAGATGATTTTGATTACATTAAATTAAAAAGCTTTTGCTCAGATAAAACCACTGTAACAAATATCAAAAGAATTGCAGTAAACTGGGAAACAATCTTTACAACTAATGATTCTGACAAAGGACTCATTTCTAAAATATACAGAAAACTGTGTCATATTTTTTTTTAAAAAAACCCATTCCCCAATTGACAAATGGTCAAAGGATATGCAAAAGCAATTTAAAGATGAGGAGATCAAAGCAATCCATAGCGCCATATGCAAAATTGCTCTAGCTTCTCTGAGGTACCATCTCACACCTCAGACTGGCTAATATGACCAAAAAGGATAATGATCATTGTTGGAAGGGTTGTGGGAAATCTGGGACACTATTACACTGTTGGTGGAGCTGTGAACTCATCCAACCTTTCTGGAGAGAAATTTGAAACTATACCCAAAGGGCACCCAAAAGGAGCACACCCTTTGATCCAGAAATACCACTGGGTCTATACCCTGAAGAGATGATGAAAAAGGGTAAAAACATCACTTGTACAAAAATATTCACAGCAGCTCTGTTTGTGGTGGCAAAGAAGTGGAAATCAAGTAAATGTCCTTCAATTGGGGAATGGCTTAGCAAACTGTGGTATATGTATGTCATGGAACACTATTGTTCTATTGGAAACCTGGACAAATGGGAATTCAGGGTAGCCTGGAGGGATTTGCATGAACTGATGCTGAGTGCGATGAGAAGAACCAGAAAAACAATGTACATCCTAACAGCAGCATGGGAGCAATGATCAACCTTGATGGACTCGCTCATTCCATCAGTGCAACTATCAGAGACAATTTGGGGCTGTCTGCAATGAAGAATACCATCTGAATCCAGAGAAAGAACTGTGGAGTTTGAATAAAGGCCAAGGACTATTACCTTTAATTTATTTTAAAAAAAAACCCCGATATCCTATTGTCTGATCTTGCTGTCTCTTATACTTTATGTTTCTTCCTTACAGATATGATTTCTCTCTCATCACATTCAATTTGGATCAATGTATACCATGAAAATGATGTAAAAACTGGCAAATTGCCTTCTGTATGGGGGCAGGGGAGAGAAGTAAGATTAGGGAAAAATTGTAAAACTCAAAATAAATAAAATCTTACAAAAGGGGCTCATCAAAACTTCACCCTCTCTTATGCTTCTTGGCTTCTTACAAGCCATGTAGTAGGACTATGGCTCTACTTATGACTGCCCTCTGGCCCTTCTCTGCAATCTGTGCCTTTATATTGACTGAAATACTCTCTTTGGGAATGCCATTTCCATTAAGGACTCAACTTAAAGAAAGAAGCTTTTCCCAGCATCTCCAATTGTTGCACCAGTACCCCCTTAAAATTTAGTCATGTGCAAATATGATTGAGAGATTGAGAGTCAGACTACTGGCAAGACACCTTCTCTGGACCTCAGTCTCTTCATCTATAAAATGAGGGGTTCATACTTGATGACTCTAAGATTTTTTTATTTATTTAAATTATATTAAAATTGAAGGTCTTTGAGACCATTTTGTGCCAGCCTATAGGATCTAATACTTGAATAAATGAATTCAGCAGTAGATGGGGACAGGTTAATACTCACAAATGAACCAATTCAACTATCTTTAGTATGATTTTCATTTACATTGTCATCTCCTCCAATACCCTCCCTGTTGCAAACTCTCATCACATCATCTCTGAACTATGGCAATAGCTGCTGATGGGGTGGGGCAGTGTCTGCCTCCTATCTCTCCTCACCCCAATCCACCCTTCATTCAGTTGTCAAAATGATTGTCCTAAAGCTCATCCCTGACAGTGGCTCCCCTTTACCTCCAAAATCAAATCTAAATCCTCTGGCTTCTCTAGCCCTTCTTTTCCCACCCTTCTTTCTCCTTACATCCCCCCACCTCTAAACCAACTCCCAACTCAGAACTTGTTCACTATCATACCCTATGACCAGAATACTCCTGTCTCTACCTCCTGACCACCTCCAATAACCATCTATAATGAACCCTTTATGATCTTATAGCACCTTTCTTCTGTCAATATCTGCAATTTACCTTTTCTATAGATTTTCAGTACACATGTTTGTACTTTGTCTCCCCCCAAAATCTGGTTGATTTCCTTCCTGATGACTCCCTTCCTGGTCCTGAAATGGGCACCCATTTGAGAGCAGAGATGCACCAGGTTCAGAAAGGGAAGCCAGGATGGGTAAGAACTGTGGACAGATCCCTTGGTCTTTCAACATCAAAAGCTGATTTTGTTGTTGAACAGATGCTCTGAAGAAAGGTCCTAGAAGAAAGGTCCAGAAAGCAGTTCTAATTTTATTTTATCATTAAAATTTGATCTTACCTTCTCAAATGATATTTTAAAATTTTCAACCAAATAATACAAGATCACATCTAGGTATTTGCCTGTTGGACAAGGACATGCGTTAAGTCATTGACTCCTTGAGTCTCCAAGGGCCTGAAATATATGGGGGGGGGGGGAAGGAATGTTCCTCCCTGGCCCAAGGACTGGGGTGGGGAGCTGGAAAGGCACCAGATCCAGGATCCTTTTGTTCAGTTCTTGTGTGAGCCAGTTATCCTGTGACCTCTCAGCAGAGCCCTTGAAGAGAGATTATGATTGTCCTGGAACACCATCATCCTCCCCCATCTCCCCAAGCTTCATGGAGTTGTTAAATTAAAATTTAAAAGCAATTCTTATAATTACTTTGACACCATCAACTAAGTTCAGAGTACTGAGGAAGCATCTTGACACAGAGGTTAGAGTTTAAGGATGCAAAATGAAGTATACATTTTTTTAGTACATAGCCAAGACACAAATTTGTATTGCTTAAATGAATCTTTGAATATTTTCTGTATATAATTTTTGGGGTTTTTTTTTCAAGGCAATGGGGTTAAGTGGCTTGCCCAAGGCCATACAGCTAGGTAATTATTAAGTGTCTGAGGTCAGATTTGAACTCAAGTACTCCTGACTCCAAGGTCAGTGCTCTATCCACTATGCCCCCTAGCTGCCCTTATATATAAATATTTAATAAAATAGATGAAATAACTAAAAATTTTAAAGTATCCGTGAATGTCTAAAGTTTCAAAATTAGTTACTAAGACATGCTACAGATAATTATGAACTGTAATCCATTTATAATTTACTTGTTTTTTAAAAGAGTTTCATTCTTGGGGTGCTCTTACATATTTCAAAAACCTTTAAAAATTACTCTTACACTAAATGTTGTTATAGCAAAACTTCCCTACTAGCCCTGTTAATAAAATAACATTCTTCATCTTGGTGGAGAGGTGGTAGACTAAGGTTTCAGAAACAGAGATGCAGCCTCTGCCTTTGTATACCCAATACCTAGGCACAGTAATTATCCTGTGGTAGGCATCAAAGATATATATATATATATATATATATATAGATAGATAGATAGATAGATAGATAGATAGATAGATAATTGAGTGACCATTATGATTCCTTGGAGGAGGAAAAGGAAGCTAGAAAATGAATGAACAACTTTGTCACGTAGTCTAGGACATGTAACTACAAACACCATGCAGTCCTTTAATATTAGAGGGGACAGGAGAGAAAGGCAACAGATCTGGGGGTTTTTGTTGTTTTTCTTAAGAGATCCTAAGACTAAAGAATATATAGAATAGACATTGGATATTCAGTTGGTTTAAGTAATCACACATCAGGGTTTGTACACAGTCCTCATTCTTTGTGCATTATTAAAATTTGATCTTACCTTCTCAAATGATATTTTAAAATTTTCAACCAAAAAGTCATTGGCTCCCTGATTCTCCAAGGGCCTGAAATATGGGGGCAGGGGGAGGGGAAAAGATGTTCTTCCCTTGGACAAGGATTCATCTATCCCTGGAAGAGGTGGGTCTGTTTCTGGTAGAAATGAATCCATCTCTGACTAGACCCTGTTGTTAGGACCCACCAGGTATTGGAAGATGATGACTGCACTTCCTGGTGGTGCTGGTAACTTAGACAGACAAGCATAAGTTGATTCAAGGCCTCTGTAGGGCCCCAAGTTGCCTACCCTCATCTCCCCTGCTTCCAGAGCTCTGGAAGAGACTCTGAGATCTACACATTCTGGGAGACAGGTTCTTCTTTTCCAATATGTTTGTCCATGCTGCCTCCTCACACATAATGGGTCTGTGAACTTGTCACACTGTAGCTCAGCAAACATATTGATGAGTGATAAGATAGACTGAACACTTCCATAGCCTTCTCAACAAACATCATCAACCAGTGTTGAAACCATTGCCTATATACAGTTGAAGTCGATCTCTTATGGCTGACCTTCCAAGTGATGAAGAAGTTTTAAATACTATTAAATACTCCCCTGTGGCAAAGTACCTTGTGTTGATTCTAGTCTAGCTGAGATTTACAAAGCAGGGGGTGCACTGCTCATACAAAAGCTGAATGAAATTTTCCAGGTTATATAGCAAGAGGAGGTTATCCCACAAGAGTTCAAAGATGCCTTCATTGTCCATGTCTGTAAAGGAAAGAGAAATAGAATGTCCTGTGGCAATCATAGGATCTCTCTCTCTCTCTCTCTCTCTCTCTCTCTCTCTCTCTCTCTCTCTCTCTCTCTCTCTCTCTCTCTCTCTCTCTCTCTCTCTCCCAGCATAGTCCTTCTTAATTAATTGATCCTTACCTGGAAGATAGTCATCTACCCTAGAGCCAACATGTTTTTAGAAAGTATAAAGACATGGTGTTTGCTATCTGACAACACCAGGAGAAATGTCAGGAAAAAATAGAGATTTGTACACAATGTTCATCGATCTGTCCAAGGCTCTGGATATTGTCATCTATAAGGGTTTGCAGAAAATCATGACAAAATTTTGTTGTCCCAAGACTTACATGGGTTCTGAAGAGTGGACAAAGCTCTCTTTTTTTTTCTAGTCACCAGTGGAGCAAAGTAGAGCTAGGTGCTTCTTAATATCATGTATCCAACAATGCTGTCACACACTTTCAATGGGAATGAAAAAGGCTCAGGTGATGCTTTGACGGTAAATTATTTAACTTAAAAACAAAGAAAGCCAAAATTAAATGGAGGGAGATTTGGTGCATGACTTTGTTCTCAGATGATTATACGCTTAATGCAGCCTCTAAGACTGAGATGCAGCAGAATGTGGATTGATTCTCTGACATTTTTTGCTAATTTTGGACAAATAATTAAGATCAAGAAAAACAAACCAAAAATCAGGTTCTTCATCAAGAGCACTGTGCCATTCATACATACAACCATTAGTTATAGCAAATGGAGAAATTTCTAATGCTATGGATAAATTTATTTACCTTGGCAATATACTTTCCAGTGATGTCCCCATAGATGGTTGATACATGCATTACTAGTTAGCTCAGTGTTTTGCAAATATGAGAGAGAAAAGGTATTAGACTATCTACCAAACTGAAGGTCTACAGAGCCATTGTACTGACCCCATTGCTATTTGCCTATGAAACCTGAGCAGTCTTTTTGACTTGTCTTAGGAAGATTCTAAAGATCACCTGGAAAGATAAAGTACCCCGACACTGAGATCCTTTCTCAAGATAAACGGCTAAGCATGAAAATTCTACTGGATAGAGTAATGGACTGGCTATATTGTTTGAATGCCAAATGTATACCTACCTAAAAGAATATTAAATGGGGAATTCATGTAATGCAAGTATTGATATGATGGTCAGAAGTGATACAAGAATGCTTTAAGGTTTCTCTACAAAACTTTGGAATTAATTATGAGACTTCCATACTCTTCAGAAATCTGTGGTTATGAGTGAGATATGGTTCTCAAACTCCATCCTTCCCAAAATACTATAAATGAAACCAAAAGGACCTTCTTCATAAGTGGAAGGATATAGACCTTTGACTGTAAGTGTGGACATGAAATGGAAGATTTGGGTGGAAGATGGTCTTCTCAGACTAGAAGTCCAGACAATGGAAGAGTATCCAGGGACTTAGATACAAGTTATTCTTTCACTCCTCCTCTTCTGCCCACCCACCTACCCCCCCACAAAGAGCTGACACTGCATTGTTTTTCTCTATATGTATATTCTGAGAAGTAGTCTAGTATTGGATATACTACATTAGACCCAGGGAATAAAATCCAGATCTGAGCTCTAGTACTTCCCACTTACTAGTTAGTCAAATCACTTAACCACATAGAATCTCAGTTTCATCATCAGTCACCTACTACATCACTTTTTTTCAGAATTTTGGGGATGGTTGTTGAAAAGACCAGATGACATAACATCTGTGGATGCTATAATACATATAATACATATCTCTGGATAAGTATTATATACTGACAAATACTTTACTTTGAAAGATATCATTATCACAATTAAAGATGTGTCTATATAAGATGAACTACTATTAGTGGCACCAGTTCCAACACTTCCTGACCATAGTGCTCTCTAAAATCTGTAAGCTGTATTTATCACTGCCCTCCACTCCTATAACAAGCCTCTTGGCTTCCAATAAAATAGTAGTTACATAAGCAATGTACATTCTCAAGTACCAATCTCAGGTCAGGACTCTGCAAGCCCTGTTTTCATAGTCACATACAGTCTGACCCTTATCTATAGGCATTAGCCTAGTACCCACTTGATTGGGATTAGAGTGGCAATAATAGGAGTTCTGGGTTCCGGGACCAAAAGACATTTAAGGATTGGAACCTAAGCACCGGGGTGAGATGGTCTTGGAGAGTTTAAGCTATGGCTGTGCTTGGAAATCATAGCAGATGTGAGACACTCACTAAGGCCTTTGCTTTTGATTTTGATAGAAATCATTCAGAATATAAAGTGTTTTGAATAAAACAGGACATAGTAAAGGAACTAAAATCTTGGAAGACTCATGAATTTAAGAAGCACGGAATTGAATAATTCTGAAAATCCCTTCAGGGAATCTGAAGTTTTAAAGTTTCCAGGATAGTATCTTCTGTGACTCATCATCTTCAGAAATGAGTAGGAACCAGGGTGAATAGCAGAAATAAGTTTGGGTTCCTCCATTGTAGTTGGCAATGCCAAACAATGTCTTTCTATTTAAAAAGGCACAATACCTTTCAAAGGATCAGACATGAGAGGTTTACCTCTACTTCACTCAGCCATGCCCATGCCACCCACACCTCTCTTCTTTAAAGCTCCTTAGCAGAGATAAGGACAGGATGGGCATAGTGCAGCCTCCAGGCAGAAGAGTTTGACCTGCCATGACAGCTCCAGCTTTTAAAAACAAGACCCACAAAAGCTGCCAATCCTCCCAGGTGCTTCTGGCCCTGGGCATCAGATAATCCCAAACGATCGATTCAGAGCTTTCTTTAACCTAAACGTCCAGGGACAGGTCTCACAAAGCAATTTCCTCCTGGGTACTCTGTGATGCTGGAATGCACTGGCTGGCTGGACTCTCAAATGTCCTGCACTAAGTAAGCCCTGACCAGAAAAATTAAAGGCTAAAAGGAAAGCAACAAAGGAGTCTCCTCAAACTTATTGAGGATTGTTTGAACATTTAGGTGCCCATAGCACCAGACTGAAAACTGTGCCAAATGTTCAGTAAGTCCAATTGTTGGGAAGCAACTGAGGAAGGTAAGTAAGCTCATTTGCTTCTCCCTGAAGTTTTCCTTTCTCTCTAATATACTTTAGGATGCTAGTTCCAGCTGAGTTCCCAAGTAGATACCAATAATGATATCATTGAATCCCATGGCTTTATGTAATATTGGCTCCTCTTGATAACTTTCAGTCTTCCTCACCTCTTACTCTAACATACTCAGACCTAGTAGCTGACCATCTGTCATTATCCCCTTATTCCTTAAGCAGCATGATCAGAGATGCAACAAGGAATTTTGCACCACAGACCAGGACAGGGCAATTGGTATGAAAGGTACTCTTGGTTAGGGAAGGAGCAAAGGTGTATGTCACCCAGTGGGAGCAAAAAAAAAAAAAACAGCTAGAGGACACCATATGGCCAATGCTGGGAGGGTTGCCAAACTGATACTCTCACCCAAAGGAAAAAGAACATTAGGTATCTTTCCATTTAAACTGATCTTGGCACCTTATTATCAAGACTAACTAGTTATTCTTTCATCCTTGGAATACAGGAAGTCTGATTATGGGTGTGGCATCTCTAGAGCAAACAGATAAATGCTCTGAATAAGACTGGCTGAGAGAGGGCTTAAAGCCAATCCCTCCAAATTCTTAACATATCAAATTAGGGCTGGAAGGGGGAGCATAAGGAATTTCTTACCCAAATTCTTCTTACAGTAGAAGAACCTGAAACCTCAGAGGAGGGGAAGTGACTCCCTGAAGGACACCAGGAAAGTTCAACCAAGCTTTCCTCCCTTTTCTTTATGTTTTTCAGTCAACCAGAATTTATTTCAACATTAATTTTTGTAAAATTTTCTCCCTCCCCCCTGACAGCAAGCAATCTGATATAGGCTATTTCATATTAGGCATTTTGTGAAAGAAGAATTAAAACAAAAGGGATAAATCCTAAGAAAGAAAAAACAAAAAAGAAATTTAAAAAGTGAAAATAGTATACTGTGATCTGCATTCAAGACTCCACAGTTCTTTCTCTGGATATGGAAAGCATTTTCCATCAAAGTCCTTTGGAATTGTCTTTAAATTATTGCTGAGAAGAGCTAAGTCTGTCATGGTTGATCATCACACAATGTTTCTGTTACTATGTACAATGCTCTTCTGGTTCTGCTCACTCCACTCAGTATCAGTTCATATAAGTCTTTCCAGATGTTTCTGAAATCTACCTGTTCATCATTTCTTATAGTAAAATAGTATTCCATTACATTCCTATACCACAACTTGCTCATCCATTCCCCAATTGATGGGCATCCTCTCAATTTCCAGTTCTTTACTAAAATAAAAAGAAAATAATTTTTTTTGTACATATGGATCCTTTTCCTTTTTTTTTCTCTTTGGAAAACAGTTGGCTCAAAGGGTATGCACAGTTTTATAGCCCTTTGGGCATAGTTCCAAATTCAATCAACTTGTAATAAATTGGGACTGAGCTGAAGTGAAGCTGCAAGGTTTTGTGTGTGATCATATTGACTCTAGAGAAAAATTGGAAAAACATACACTTTGCTTTCTGTCTTACAGAGAAGAGGAATGATGGTGTGAAATATTGCATTTGCTGTCAGATATGGTTGATATATTTATTAGTTTTGCCAAACTGCTTTTCCTCCTTTATTTAAAAAAAATATTTGTTACAAGGGATTGGGCAGTGCCAAGACAGCAAAATGTCAAAAAGTACAGTTGAGGGGTGGCTAGGTGGTGTGGATAAAGCATCGGCCCTGGAGTCAGGAGTACCTAGGTTCAAATCTGGTCTCAGACACTTAATAATTACCTAGCTGTGTGGCCTTGGACAAGCCACTTAACCCCATTTGCCTTGCAAAAACCTAAAAAAATAGTATAGTTGAGTTCTACCCAACTATTCCTCTATGCAGATTTATAAAATGCACCAGATGAATTCTTGATTAAGAAAGGAAACAAAATCAGTCAGTCACTTTCCCAGTCCAGGTTGGCAAAGGGAATGAGAGAGTTCTAAAAACATTGGAAATGAAGTCTAGCCAGGAATGTCTATACAAAGCATTCCAATGAAGAGGCCCAAGGCTGCATACCAGGGAAAAAGAAGTCCCGGCATAGACAGAGGGTTTTGGCCTTGTGTACAGCATAGCGGGGGTATCAATTAGAAATCCTGTTGCTGACTACCCTGTTCCAAGCCACAGATTCAAAATGGACAGAGGAAGCATGCCTAAGAGTAGCATTCTGCAATGAAAAATAGTCACAAGTCCTAGAATATATACTGGGTAAGGAGCAAGTTCAGAACGAAAAAGGAGTTTTATGACTGACCCCAGGGGAGGAGAACTAGGTCTCACTTTCAGCATCCAGACTAGTCTGAAGACTGAAAGAGAATAACCAGGACAAGAACTTTAGACTAATGAGAAACTTGCAGAGCTTTTCAGTTGGCTGACAATGGCTGGCTAACAGCAGTCTTTTGGAACTACTATCAGGGCAGGTCCACAGTTGTATTGCTCAGACACAAACCTGGGTAAGGAACTTATAGAGCTCACATCAGGAGAATAGCAATCAGATTATTTGGGGAACACTGGAGTATCCCCAAGAAAGTAGCAGTAAGACACAATGGAAGACAAAAACTTAGCCCAGACATTTCTTCTAAAAGTACATAGAGCCCAGCACTAATACAAAGTCTGAAGACAGGAAATAAGCTTGAAGAATAAAATCCACAATAAAATGTTATTATAGTGACATGAATATTCAAAATACAAAGCCTGAAAAAGAAAATGACTACAAAACATCTTTAAGCTAAATCCTAAAGAAAAACATAATTCAACTAGAATTCCTGGAAAAGCTGAGGCAAGTTTTTCAGTAGAATTGTAATTATTTTTATAAATGAAATATGAGATCAAGAGGAAGAACTTAGAAAAGAAGTAAAAGCTATAAAAGAAAGATTTGGGGAAAAGAGATTAATTTCATGACACAAGAGATTAAAAACAACTTTACCCATGCAACAAACTCCATGAAACTTGAATGATCTAAACAAAAGTTAATAACTCCATGAAACAACAAGAAATATTGGAATAATGTAAGAACAACAACAAAAAAATAAGGCATCTCATAGCAAAAACCAAAACCAATGACCTGTAAAATATATTGAGACATAATTTAAGAATCACTAAATATGTGAAAACCATGATGAAGAAAAATTATTATGTCAAGAAATCTAAGAGAAAACACAAAAATCTCTTAGAACAAAAGGGCATAATGAAAGTAAAAAGAATCCAACAGTCACCTCCTAAAAGAAACCTTAAAAATGAAGATTCTTAGGAATATTATAGCCAAAATCCAGAGTTTACATGTCAAAGAAAAAGTACTGCAAGCATCCAGAAATACAGAATTTAAGTACTTACCAGTCAATCGGAATCACACAAAAGTTAGAAGTCACTATAAATAAGTAGATAAATTTGAATAAAATATTTCATAAGGTAAAGACAAGCAAAAAATCCTTATCCAACAAAACTGAATATAAAAAATGGCCTTTTAGTGAAATAGCAGATTTATAATCATTTCTGATTAAAAGATCAGAGTTGTGTAGAAATTTGGAAGTGCAAAGACAATAGTGAAGAGAAAATTGGAAAGATAAACATAAGCAAATAATCCTGATGGACTGGACAAGGATAAACAGTTTACATTCTAATATAGGGAGATGATATATGTGTCCACATAAAACCTTATCACCAGGGATCATAGCAGAAGTATAATTAGACTCAGGGTCTTAGAATGATTCTGATATGTTTTGCTAATTCCTTGTCAATTTATAATTTATTTTTCCTAATTATATACAAAAACAATTTTAACATTTGTTTTTAAAACTTTTGGATTCCAAATTATCTCCTTTCCTCCTCTAAGATAGGAAGCAATTTAATATATATTATACATATACAGTCATTCAAAACATATTTCTATATTAGTCAGGTTCTAAAAGAAAACACTTTAAAAACAAGTAAAAAAACTAAAGTTTAAAGAACCATGTTTCTATCTGTATTTAGATTCCATCAATTCTTTCTGTGGAGGGATAGTCTTTTTCATCATAAGTCCTTTGGAATTGTCTTTAGTCATATTGCTGAGAATAGCTAAGATACTCACAACTGCTCATTGTAAATTGTTGTTAATGTGTATTGCTCATTGTGAATTGTTGTTGTTAATGTGTTCAGTGCTATCCTGGTTCTCCTCATTTCACTTTGTATCAGTTCGTACAAGTTTTTCTAGTTTTTCTTAGAGCACCATTTGTCATTTCTTAAAATACAATAATACTCCATCATAATCAAATACCACAACTTGTTCAACCATTTCCCTACTGATGGACATCCCCTTATAATTTCCAATTCTTTGCCACCATGAAAAGAGCTTCTACAAATATTTTTGTACATATAGTTATTTATCTTTTTGGGTTTTTTTATCTCTTTAGGATAAAGATCCAAGGGAGTTATTTTTGGGTCAAAGAAAATGTACTGTTTTATAACCCTCTGGGCACAGTTTTAAATTGCTCCCTGGAGAGTGATTAATGACTCAATTTTTCCATGTCCCCTCAAATACTTGTCATTTTCCTTTTCTGTTATATTAGTCAATCTGGTAGGTATGGGATAATACCTTAGATTTGCTTTTAATTTGCATTTCTTTAATCAATAGTGATTTAAAGCAATTTTTTCATATGGCTATGGCTAGTTTGGGCTATTTCATACATATATATCCTTCTATATCTTTTGACCATTTATCAATTGGGGAATGTACTTTTATAAATTTGACTTACTTCTCTAAATATTTGAGAAATAAGGTCTGTTTCAAAGAGTCTTCCTTTAATTTTCTTTTGCAGTATTGATTACTGTGTAATTTCCTCCATCCTATTTCTCCCCCATTTATTCTACCTTCCCCCCCTCCCTCACTCCCCCCTTTCATTGTTTCCATCCACAGAAGAATTTTGTTTCTGAGGATGTTATTCCTCAGTGTGTATGTTATTCCCTATTTGAGCTAATTCCTATGGGAGTAAGTTCAAATGCTGCTCCCCATAACTCTCCCCTCCATCTTTCCCTCCACTGTTAAAGCTCCTTCATGCCTATTTTATGTGAGATAATTTATTACATTTTATATCTCCCTTCCTCCTTCTCCCAATGCATTCTTCTTTTCACTCCTTAATTTTCTTACATCATCCCATCAAATTCATCTCATATTTGTGGCTTCTATGTATACTCCCTCTAACTGTGCTAATGATATAGTCTTAGAAGATGCAATAAATGTCTTCTTCCCAAGTAGGAATGTAAACAGTTATTCCTTATAATGTGTCTTTTTTTTAGGTTTTTGCAAGGCAAATGGGGTTAAGTGGCTTCCCAAGGCCACACAGCTAGGTAATTATCAAGTGTCTGAGACCGGATTTGAACCCAGGTACTCCTGACTCCAGGGCCAGTGTTTTATCCACTGCGCCACCTAGCCACCCCAAATAATTTGTTTTTCTTATTTATCTTTTTATACTTTCTTGATATATATTTGAAAATCAAATTTTCTATTCAACTCTGCTCTTTTAATCAGGAATGCTTGAAATTTCTCTATTTCATTAAACATCCATTTTCTCCCCCCGAAGGATTATATTTTGCTGGGTAGGTGATTGTTGCTTGTTGTACCAGTTCCTTTCCCCTCTGAAATATCATATCCAAATCCTTTGATTCTTTATCTGAAAGTTGCTAAATCTTTGTTATCTTGATCACGGTCCAATGATATTTGAATTGTTGGGAGTTTTTTGTGGCTACTTACAATATTTTCTCACTGATCTGGGAACTCTGGAATTTGGCTATAACATTCCTAGGGGTTTTTATTTTGGGATCTCTTTCAGGAGTTTATTGGTGGATTCTTTCAACTTCTATTTTAACTTGTGGTTCTAGTCTATCAGGGCAGTTTTCCTTGGTAATTTTCTTGAAAGATGATATCTAAGCTCTTTTTTTTTAATTGTGGCTTTTTATTTCTCCTCAATCTATTTTCTGTCAATTGTTTTTCCAATGAGATAATTTCATATTTTTATGTATGTTTTCATTCTTTTGATTATTGTTGTTTCTTGATGTCTCATAGAGTAATTAGTTTCCACTTGTTCAATCCTAATTTTTAAGGAATTGTTTTCATCTGTGAGATTTTGTATTTCCTTTTCCATTTGAGCACTTCTGCTTTTTGAGAAGATCCTCTCTTAAGTGAATTTTTGTTCCTCTTTTAGCATTTAGCTACTTCGGATTTTTAAGATATTGTTTTCTTTAGTACTTTTGTACTTCCTTTACCAAGTTGTTGACTTTTTTTCCATGATTTTCTTGCATCACTTTCATTTCTATTCCCAATTTTTCCTTTACTTTTCTTATTTTTTCTTTAAAATACCTTTTGAGTGCTTCCAGGACCTGAGACTAAATCATGCTTTTCTTGAGGCTTTGCATGTAGTTGCTTTTATTTCATTGTCTTCTGAGTTTGTGTTTTGATCTTCCCTGTCACCATATAATATTTTATGGTCAGGCTCTTTTTGTTTTTGGGTGTTTTTTTTGTTCATTTTCCTTAGACAATTTCTTGACTTTTAACTGTATGTAAAAATTGGACTCTGCTCCCAAGTTTCAGGTTTTTTAATACAGCTATTTTCAGAGTTAGTTTTGAGGGTATGTATATTTTCAGTTCTTCCAAGGTGGTGTGATCTAAGAAGAGGTGTGTTTAATTACTCTCCTAGTCTGCCTGTACTCTGATCAATGAACAACAACAAGAAGTATCCTTTTCTACCCTAGAACTGTGACTAGGGTCCTAGCTCCCCTGGGACCACAAGGATTGGTGTGCTAATGTATTTCTGCACCTTGGGATTTGAATCCAGGACTTTGACCAGGATCCAAGTATGAGAAATGCAATAGAGTCCTATACCCTGTAATCTCTGACTAGTTGTCTGACACCATGATCATCTGCAGGCTGAGAACTCCATTGCTATCAATTCAGTTACTTGTAAAACCCATTGCCATCTTCACATTTTGATAATTTTTTTATAAGAATGGAAAGGAAGGGGAAGAGGAGGCATACAATGGGAGGGTAAAAGGAAAGGAAGGATCAGGGAAATTATTCCACATAATCAGGGCCCACAATGAATAAGGATGAAGTGAAGTGGGTGACACTAAAACCTCTCTCTCATCTGAACTAGACAAAGAAGAGAAGAATATATGCACAGAAGTGGGGACAGAAATAATTTCACTCAAAGAAGGAAACAAAAGGGAGATGGGAGAATAAGAGGGAGGGCACATTAAATGAGGAATTCATCCTAAGTAACAAAATTTAAGGAGATATATATATATATATATATATATATATATATATATACATATATATATATATATATATATCTTTTTTATAATAGCAAAAAATTGAAAACTGGTAGGGAAGTGGAATGCCCATCAATTGGGTAATGGTTAAACAAGTTATAGTATAATGAATGTAATGGAATGTTATTTTTCTTTACAAAATGATGAAGAGATGGTGTTAAAGAAATGTGGGACGTCTTATATGAACTGATAGTAAGGAGGGCCAGGAAAACAATACAATAACAACAAAAATAGAAAAGCTAAACTTAAAAGACTTAGGAACTCTCATCAACACAATGGCCAACCAAATATGATTCCAGAGGACTCATAATGAAACTTACAGCCCACTTCATGATAGAGAGGTGATAAGCTCAGAATTAAGACTGGGAATTTTGCTTTCATGAGGTTCACAATGCTTATCTAAACAGCATTTGGTATACTTCAAAGTGCTATATAAATATTGATTATTTATTACTGTTATTATTCACTTTTTAACTAGTTCATTATTCTGAAATATACATATATGATTTAAGAAAAATTCCCAGAAAGGATTCATGTCATTAGGACAAAAGTGCTAAGGCATAATGGTGTTTTGAAAGTAATTCTCTCTATCATGATTTCTCTTCATATAATAATATTCATTCCATTCACCTTTCATAATTGTTTAGCTATTCTTCAATTGATAGGTCTTTTGCCATTCTTCAATTTCCAGGTCTTTGTCATCATAAAAAGAGCTGTTACAAATGGGCCCTTTTCCTCTTTCTTTCATCACTTTGGGAGTATAGTCCTAGTCATGATTTCATCTTGATTATCTTTCTAGGCAGATTAACCATGACCCTCCTTAATTTATTTATACTCCAGTCTATTTGCTGTTCCCCATATATCCCAACTCTTTCCTCTGTGCCTCCAAAGCTGCTGTTTCCTCTCCTCAACTTCTCCTCTAGAACCTGTAAATTCTTTTAAGGTATACCTTCAATAGCCTTCAAGGGATTTTTTTGTTATTTTCCCATGGATTAACTTTCTCCAAATTTTACTGTATTGTATAATTGTTTGCTCTATTTCCTTCCCTGTATACATGTAGTATTGTAATCACATTTCTCCAGCAGGATATAAACTTCTTGAGATCAGAAATAATCTTGTGCTTGATCTTCATCCACAGAATAGAGCCTGGTACAGAGTAGGTAAAATGTTTATTATATCTTATTAAATTAGTTATAGTGCTTTGATACCTTAAAAGTATAATAACAAAAATTCTAGATGTCTGTCTCAAGGGCAAGGGACCTCAGGAATAATTATTGAATATCTTTGAAAAGGTCAACTGAACTAGCTACCTAAATCAGCTGGCTTGAGCTTGCCTTGAGCTCAGGCTCTTTGACAGTCAGCAATTTCTGTCTAGTGAGTGAACAGATAGCTGGAGGAGCTTCTAAAACAGGCAGGAGACATTTTGGCCAAAAAAAATTTAAGTTTGAAAGTAGTTTGATTCAGAGTCAGAAGAGATAAGGAGGAAAGAAAGGAAGGAGGGAAGGAAGAAGGGAAGAAAGAAAGAAAGGAAGAAAGGAAGGAAGGAAGGAAGGAAGGAAGGAAGGAAGGAAGGAAGGAAGGAAGGAAGGAAGGAAGGAAGGAAGGAAGGAAGGAAGGAAGGAAGGAAGGAAGGAAAGTTTTTATTTTAGAGATTTAAAAAAAGAGTCTTTGCCAAACTACATGACTTGTCCAATGTCATACAGTTATTAAATGGTAGATCTGAATCTCTGATCCAAATCCCATGCTTAGAAAGGTACCTGCTTCTGCCTTACAAAAGAACTGATGTAATGAAGAAAGGCTTCAGAGAAACTAATCTGGGACATACTTGTGTCTTTTATATGCAGGTTATTTTTGTGCCTTTCCTGTTCTTGTATTGGACTAGAAATCTTATGACTAAACTTGTTAGCTTTGTGCAGAGATTAAAATTCGATCAACTCTAAGTATGGGTCTGGGGCATTCTTTCAAAAAGAATCAAGTACTTTATAATAGAAGCAATTTCATGCAGAGAGGCTTTTTTTCTTTCCTCCCAGAATTCAAGTCCCTTGTGTTCCAGATGATTGAGGGGGCCAGAGTTCCTACTCTCCAGAAAAAATGTGGTATAGTTATCTGTGTATATCTGGCATAAGACATATAATATCAAAGATCAAGGAAAACATGGATGTTCTGAAAATTTTCACTAGCTCTTTACATTCTTGTGGTAGCATTGATTTAATGTCATCTGTTAATTAGAAGGCTAACTAAGGAGATAAATAAAATGCATGTCTAAAGCAGATAAATCATGGCCTTTGTTGTATAAAGATGAATTAAAAACAGGGCTATAATTAGTGATTCTGGTACCTGGGGTAAGCTTGAGGTGGGAATGGGATTTGGGGAGGGGACCTTGGACATCAAGAGACAAGGGAGTCTCCAGAAAGTTGGGAGATGGGGAGGGGGTCTTGGATACCCACTCTATTAGTGAAATCCAGTGTGCTCAAAAACTGGAAGAAAACATGTACCAAATAGCTAGTATTCTATCACAGGAGGTACTCAGCCCTGGAAGGAGGAGGGATGAAATTCTCAACTTTCTTTGTGCCTTTTCCAGATCCCTCCATCCTTCCTTAGAATCTGACTTGGAGACCAATCCAGCATCCCAAGTAGTGATTTGGGAAAGGGGACCACATGACCCTCCAGGCCTCTCTACCTGTATCCTTAGAGTCAGAAAAAACTGGATTGTTCATTTAATTTAACCCCTTCAATTAATAGAAGATATGAATTCCTGGAGACATCAAATGACTTGTCTAGACCATAGCAGGGAACATGGAGGTCATTGAAGCTGCCCTCTCCTCCTCTTAATATCTTTGAGACCCAGAGGTTACACATGAAGTAAGTGGCAGGAACCCATGTCCTCTGATGACAAATCTAATGGTCTTTCCATGACATTATATTCCCCCTCCAGCCTCTCCCACAATTAATATTATCCTTTATTTTTCACTGTTCCTATCTGGACCAGGAGATGTCAGTCTGAAGCATTATGGCCTCTTTGGCAAACATTAAAAAGAAAAAAAAATTAGTGTCTGTTTTATCCCTGGATAGCCTGAGGAATAAACTAAGGGGAAGGGAAGGGGGGTGGGGAGGAAGAGGGCATCCTAACTGTCTTCAACTATCTGAAAGCCTGTCATGTTAAATAGGGATTAGACATTCTGTTTGGCCCCAGAGGGCAAAGCTAAAAATCAATGGGTGGAGGCCTCAGAGAGGCAGATTTCCCTCATTAGAGCTAATCCCGAGTGAAGTGGGCTGCTTCAGGAAGTCGAGAATTCCTGGTTACTAGAGGTCTTTCAGCAGAGGTTGAATGAGGGCTTGTTACAGGTTGGAGAGGGCTTCTCCATTCTGGTATGGTTAGGCAGGATGACCTCTAACCTCTCTCCCAACTCTGAGATGACAGTAACTCACATTAGCTCCCAACAGTTCAACCATAACTAGAGCCTTTTGAGGTCTACCTCATTTCTACTCACCTATGTCTGAGATATCAACTAATGATTGTTAGCATTGAGGTCTCAGAAAGTTATGTGTGTTTCCTCCTTAGTGGGGATTTTTATCATATCATATGGTAAAGAGTGGGTAGAAGAGAAGCCATCACTGGGAAAGAATTCCATCCAAGACAGGATGGAATAGAGGAAAGAGTGTTAAATATGGGTCAAAGATCTTGGGTTCAAATTCTGTTTGTTGTTTGCTTCCTATGTGACATCAGACAAATCACTCAACCTCACTGGAATACATGTACTCTCAAGGTCCTTCCCAATTCCAAACTTATGATCGAGTGAAGCCCTTGTAAGTACTAAATCCCAAGCCAAGGCAACTGTTTAGCTTGACCTGACTTCTGATCCATCCATATTTGGAAATGCCAATGATTTAAAGTATGAAAGATCTTGTAGTTCCCAGAATTAGTCTGGGATTAATTAAAGAAGACTTCATGGAATTGATCTGGGGTCTTAAAAAATTAGGAATCATTAGCTAGGTAGAGGGGAAAGGAATGGGGATAGTGATCATTGGTGCCATGATGGGAGTGAGTCAGGGAGTATGCCAGAGATGGTGAGGAAAAATGACTTGGCTAGAGCAGAGCAATCCAAAACAATCTTCCTTCTCTTCTCCCTTTGTTCTGGGAGTTTCCAGGAAGGAGGATCAAAAAAAAAATATTAGGTTCCCATGATAATTTTAATGGGATTCACACTTTAATGGGATTCCATTTCCAATTTACTGCTTTTCACAGGAATTTTTGTGAATTCCTAGGAAGGCCAAGTATGTCAATAAAAAAGTACACTAATAATAATGTTAACTTCCCTGGGAGCCTCAAACTGTCTCTCAAAATCAGCAAAATTTTGAAATTGATGGTTTGCTTCAGCTCCACTATTCCCTCTTCACTCCTCTTTCCCCTGTTTAGTAGCTGATCAAGTAGTATTACCCTGCTTATAGCACTAATATCAATTCATTGGGCAAATCTGATCCTTCTAGCCAAGTGACCTCTGCTTGGAATTCACTCCAACTGCTCACAAGACAATGGTTATGGGAAATATTCTCAAGGAAGAAAAAAATAGTAACTAAGACAGGAATTTGAGCATGAAATAGGAACAGAAGCCACAAGATCCTGTCCTTGTACCAATTAACTCAATTTGTGACTCACCTGAACTTATTCATCAGAAGACTGTTCTCTGTGATGTCATTCATTTATATTCTTTGTGATTTGTTATCATTTGCTGTTGTTCATTCATTTCAGTCATGTTCGATAATTTGTTAGCCCAGTCTGGGTTTTCCTGGCAGAGATACTGTAATAGTTTTCCAGTTCGTTCTCCAGCTCATTTTACAGAGGAGGAAACTGAGACAAGCAGGGTTAAGTGTCAGTGTCTCAGTAAGTGCCTGAGGCCAGAAAATGAGCCTTCCTGACTCCAGGCCAAACACTCTATCAACTGAATCACCTACTTGCCTTTTGTTATTATAGGATTATAGATCAGATAGCAGTCTATGTAGAATGATTATTTTTATACGTGAGATAGATCCCAGACACACTCGAACCATAGAATTGCAGAACTTTAGAGGCAAATGGAACTTTAGTGGCCATCTATATACTTAGTGGTCAACTACTTTTGAAAGAATCTCTCCTATAATATACCCCAAAAGTGATCATCTCAGCTTTGTTTTAAGAATTCTGTTGAGGTGGGACTTAAATGCCTTTCAAGGAACCTATTATTCTTTTGGATGGATCAAACTGTTCCAAAGGTTGTTTGTTTTCCCCCGCATATTCCTAAATTTTACATTTTGGAATTTCTACCCATTATTTATAGATACCTTATGAGACTAAACACATTTAATATACCCACATTTCAAATACTTGAAAATAGATTTGCTGTTCCCCTTTAGATCATTCTTTCTTTTTCCAAAATAATATTTTCCCCAAAAATGGCATATAAAACAATTTTAAACATTTATTTTTTAAATTTTAAGTTCCAAATTCTCTCCTAGTCTCACTCACCTCCTGAATCCCTAAAACAGGAAGCACTTTATTATAGATTTTATATATATATATATATATATATATATATATATATATACAATCATGAAAACATAATTCTATATTAGTTATGTTGTAAAAAAGACAAACCAAAAAATGATAAAAATCAAGTAAAAAATAGTTATTTTTATCTATATTCAGATTCCATCTGGAAGATGGATAACATTTCTTATCATGATTTCTTTAGCAATGTCTTGAATGATTATATTGTGGAGAATAATTCATTCACAATTTATCACTGCACAACATTTCTGTTATGGTGTTCAATGTTCTGGTTCTACTCACTTCACTTTGCATTTGTTTCTATAAGTTTTACCAGGTTTTTCTGAAATCATCTCATTCATTACTTCTTATAGCACAATGATATTCCATTTCAATCATATTCCACAACTTATTCAGTCATTCCCATTAATGGACATTCCCCTCAATTTCCAATTCCTTGCCACTATTAAAAGATATACTATGAAGGGGTGGCTAGGTGGCACAGTGGATAAAGCACTGGCCCTGGAGTCAGAAGTACCTGGGTTCAAATCCAGTCTCAGACACTTAATAATTACCTAGCTGTGTGGCCTTGGACAAGCCACTTAACCCCATTTGCCTTGCAAAAAAAAAAACCTAAAAAAAAGATACTATGAATATTACTTTTGTACAAATAGGTCTTTCCCTCTTCCCCTACCCCCTTTTTTAATCTCTTTGAGAAACGGACCTATTCATGGTACTACTGAATCAAAGGGTATGCACAGTTTTATTAGCCCTTTGGATATATAATGATTGGATCAATCTACAACTCGACAAACAATACATTAGTGTTTCAAATTTCTTATATCTCCTATAGTATTTATCATTTCCTTTTTATATTATATTAGTCAGTCTGGTATTAGGTATGAGAAGATATCTCAGGGTTGTTTTAATATGCATTTATGTAATCAATAGTGATTTAGCACATTTTTTAGTATGAGTATAGATAGTTGTGATTTCTTCATCTGAAAAACTATCTGTTCATATCCTTTGACTATTCATCAATAAAATAGATATGTGGTATCCAGAACTGAGGACAATATTCAAGACCTGATCAGGTCAGAAAACACTCAGCCTGTCTTATTCCCAATCTATATACTATGGATTTAAATTTTACCTTAAAATTAAATTAGTTTTATTTTTTTTTGCTCCTAAATCTCATTATTGATTCATATAAAGTTTGAGTCATATAGACTTTAGAGCCCAATTCAAAGCCCCAGATATTTTTTCAGTCTGCTATCTAGGAATGTCCCTCCTCAACTTGCACTTGTCAAAGCCATAAGCGTCTATTAAGTACCTGTTATGTGTAAGATATTTAGCATTGGACATAACAAATATCAGCAAAAAAGGCAGTCTCTGCTTTTATGAAGATTATATGAGGGAAGAAAGCACACAAAGGGAAGCTAAAAGCAGTGAGAAGATATCCATATTGCAATATGGGGAAAATGAAGTCCAGAGACATTCAGAAACAAGGTCCAAATTGAAATGGAGTCATAAACATGACTGTTTAATGGCACTTTCTTAAAATGGAGGTTCCTGGAGCAAATGATCTTTTAGCATGAGAAGACTACTAGAATACAGATTTTCCAAGGTGAGGTCTATCAGAAAATGGTGGTAGGGACATCCTTCAGGTAGAAAAGGCTTCTGGGACATGGTGATGAAAATATCATCCAGGGTAAGAAAATTACTAAGGAATGGTGAAGAAAGAAATACAGTCCTTTGACTGTAAAGCATGGGAGAAAATGAAATTATTATCATCTTGAGAGAGACCATTTTATTTTCACTTTGTATTTCCTACACTCATCACAATGCCTGATACATTATATATTTAATAAATATTTGTTGATCTTTCAAGCAAAAACTTTACATTTATCCCTATTGAATTTCACTTGCAAGATTTGGCCCAATGATCTAATATGTCAAGGACCTTTTTTAGTTCCTGACTCTGTCATCCAGTTTAGTAGATAATCTTCTCAGGACATTTGATAAGATGCCTTCCATTACTTTATCTAGGTCATTGGTTAAAAAACATTAAACCACAGAGAGTGAAGCACAGATCTCTGAGGCACTCCAATGGAGATCGATCAAGTTGACATCAAACCATTTGAACTGGACCATTCATTGTGGTCTAAATCTATCAATTGATTTCTAGTCTAGCCCCCGTTTCTCTATCTTTTCCTCAAAAGGAGTATGACATACTTGATCAAAGCCTTCCCTAAAACCTTGGTAAAAGTACACTTACATCATTCCCTTGATACCCTTCTAGAGTAACCCTGTCCAAAAAAAAAAAAAAACAACAGTTTAGTTCATTATCATTTCTTGACATAATCATGCTTGCTCTTTGATAACTACTTCATTTTCTAGATATGCAACTAATATCTCTAATTATCCATTCTCAGAATTTGGCTGGATTTGTCAAGCTAGCTAGACTATAGTTTGAAGATTAAATTACCTTTATTTTAAAAAACCACTCAACTTTCCTTTTCTAGTCTTAAGTTATCCTCCCTGCCTTCTATGACTTTTCAAATATAAGAGACAATGATACCCACTATTATTTTCAGTCTACAAAAATGACATATTTGCTCACTTCACTCAGTATCAGTTCATATGAGCCATTCCGGCTTTTTTTCTGAAACCATCCTCTTCATCATTTCTTATATTGGTATAATAGGATTATATATGTATATATATATATATATCATCATTTCTTAATCCATTTTCCATTTGATGAGTCATCTACTTTTTATCATCTGTAACAATGTCTAGAGTTACTAAAAGCATTCCATTGAGATACAAAAAGTTTGGATAGGAGTAGTACTCTGAATATAGGTGTGTCTAAGGACTGCAAATTTATAAATTAGTGATAACACAACTTTTCTTTAATAGCAAAGAACTGGAAACAAAGTGGATATGCAATTGGGGAAATGGCTTATGAAATTATGGTGTGCAGTAAATGCCTGTAACAATACTATTGGACTGGGAAGAAACAAGAGATTTGTACAATTTCTATATTACAAAGATAAACAATTTTGAAAAACTTAAGTATTCTGATCAATGCAATTATTAAATACTATCTGAGAGACTAACAATGAAACATACTCTTCACCTCCTGAAAGAAAAATGATAGATTCAAGGTACAGACTAGAACTTATGCTTTAGGTACCATCACTGATGTAGAATTTTCTTTTTTTTTTTTGCTTGACTGCATATTTATTACAAAGACTTTGTTTTGTTTTATTTTGTTTTTAATTGGTGGGGGGAAGGAGATAAAACAGATTTTTGCTTATTAAAGAAAATAAAATTAAAATCAATACATAAAAATTTATTTAAGTAGAAGCAATAAAACAGTATACACCATAACAATGATGTTGGAAGGAAGGAAGGAAGGAAGGAAGGAAGGAAGGAAGGAAGGAAGGAAGGAAGGAAGGAAGGAAGGAAGGAAGGAAGGAAGGAAAATGATTGAACCATACTGACTTCATTTTGTGATTCAGTCCCTTTCTATTCACTGTCCAGTTTCTGTCTTCTGAGAAAATTTTATTCAATTATGGAAACTGTGAGAAAAATTTATTGCCTTATGTGATTGTGTGCCTTATGTGTTGCTTAGAGACCCTTAAGAAAGGACCTAGATTATGCTGACCAGAAATCCTATCAGACCTGAAGATTGATGCAATTTCTTACAATTATGTCTCCTGTAACATATGTCTTTTCTGAAAATTGTCTGTCTACTGATTAATCAGTTAATGTCTCTATGTTCCTTTGATTGAATACAAATACTTAGCCAAAGTGGAACATCTCTTTTTCTAATCTCAGGAAATTACACCTGTTCACTCTCCCTTCCACAATTTGAAAAGTTCCTAATCTCTCCTCCAATTAAAAATCAGATTACTTAATTTTGGATACTGGCTAATTGTATTCTTTTCATTAATTGGTTTTATTTATTTTCATTTCATATATCAAAATCCAAATCTCTCTGTATTCAAGGTCTTCGTACTGATGGGGAAGTTCATGACTGCTTTGCTAATAAATCATTTAGCTCAGACTGTTTCCTCAGTTAGCATTGGAGACATGAATGAACATAATAATGTTTGTCCTTCATTCTCAAAGAAGACCACAACATCAGGGAGGTGATGCACATGAATTGTATTTGAGTGAGAGGATGTTGTGGTAAGTCATCAAGGGGTTGCTATGCTAGTCACCAGCCTCACTTTGTCCACCAGAACCAACTGGATCCAGTGGCCAGATATGAATCAGGACAACTGGAGATGGCCCTGGATATGAGGCAATCAGTGTTAAGTGATGTATTCAAGTTAGTAAAAAGTCTAAGACAGGATTCAAATCCCATCCTCCTGACTCCAAGGACTGCTCTATCTACTGTGCCATCTAGCATAAATGAACAAAAGAACAAATGAAAGAATGAAGGAAAGTCAAGGAAAGGTAAGTCAGAAGGGAAGGGAAAGGGAAGGGAAAGAAAAGAAAGGAAGGAAAGGGAACCAAAGGGAAGAAGGGAAGGGATAAGGAAGAAAAGGAATATTGCATAATTATCACTATCATATCTAGGAGCCAAGATGGGCTCCTAGAAAGAGAAGAGAAGATGTACCTCACTCTCTTCCTTCCAGAGAGGTATGGGTGGAACTATAGGTATGTGAAATTCTACATTCTATCATGCTCAGTCGATGTGTCTTATAGAGTTGTGAACTATTTCTTTTTTCTATTTTGGTCTCTGCTAAAAAAGAGATGCAAAGAGGAAGAAAAAGGATATATTTGGAAGTGCAGGTGACAAATGATAGCAATAAAAACTATTTAAAAGATGAGACTGTAGGTGGTTGATCAGAATAGGTCTCTGATCACTCTGATGAACTTACAGTATGCTGAACCTTTGGTCATATCTTAGTAATATGAGTAGAAACTATAGCACAGTTGGAATATCAGGAATTCTTGGGAGTCAAAATGGTGGATTTGTAGGAAATACAGCATAGCTCTACCCTACAATGTTTCTACATAGATCTAGAAGAAAGAACCTGGGCCTTATATTGGTATTCTGGAGTGAGAAATGGTTGTGAGCCCTAAATTATATGCTGAACAAGGAGCAAGTTCAAAACCTAGCAGACTAGCCCTAACATAATCTCCAAAGTCAGTAAGTAGACTGGAAGTATGTGAAAAGTGAAAAAAAAAAAGAATTCCACCATAAAAGTTGTTATGGTAAGAGAGATGCTCAAGAACCAAACACAGAATAAGAGTATGACTAAAACATAAACAAGGAAAATTTTGAAGAAAATCACTGGTTGGACACAAATTCAGCTAGAGTTACTTGAAGTTATAATATAACATAATATAACACAACATAATATGATATAATATAAATACTGCCTATTATCATCATCCTCATTTTAGTCTAAAAAAATATAATAAAGTCCATGTCATCAATAAACCCCCCAAAATATTCAATAACAACAAAAAAAACCTTTGTATCTGCCACTAATTATTCATGAGTCTGTGCAAGTTGGACAATCTCTCCAACACTTATGTTGTCTATCTTAGATTGTTAGCTTATCAGGCAAGACAACACTGGTATACCTGACTTTACCTTGAGCCCCTTTCAGTACCATCTATAGATCACATTTGAATCCAATTTTGGAATAATATTAATAGTGAACACTCCTGTCAGCACAATGACACAGGGTCTGGATTAGGACATTAGCCTAGATCACTACCATCCTCTACTTTCTGATTGGCAAGAAGGTAGATATTTGGGGTGAAGGGAAACCTTCCCAGTGTTTGTGAAATTATAATACATGGGTTGTCATTTACTCTGCCTATGAATGAGGATGTTTCAGATGATGAATCAGACTCATGTTCCCTGGAATATATGCACTAAGTGTGAATACGGACTACAAACTGGAGGAAACTGAGGCTGAGAGTAAGAAAAGCCTTGTCTGTATCACTGGTAAGAAGGCAGCCAGGGAGGAGGTATTCCATTACCAAGGCTGAGCTTGTACCATTTCAGCCTGCACAGATGGAAATATAGTTCAATGTTTCAACATCATTTGACTTTCACATGCTAAAATATTGATAAGCGTTACGCAGGCTAATGCCCCTATGGTTCAGAGAAGTAACTAGAGCGTGCTGTGTATTGAAGTGAGATGCAACAAAGCCTTTAACGAGTGTTTAAAATTCTGGGAATAATATTCAACACAAGCATAGCTCATTGCTCTCCTGCAAACCCTTCCTGACTGAGGAGAAGTGCTAACATGGACATCCCACTGTCCATCAATGAGTGCAATGTCTAGAGCAGGAGGAGGATACAGACAAAGCAGGACCAATTTGCAGGTGAACTGCCCAAGTGGCATACTCAGAGCTGGAAAGGAGATGAGCACATTCAGGATGAGAGAGGGAAATGAAGTCTCTAAATATGCAAGAACCTTTTAGGGTAAATGTACAAGGCATGGCAGCTTGAAGAGGGTTGATGGGCTAGGTTATTGTAGAAAAGCAAATTTGGTAAGAAGAGAAAGAATAAAAATGACTGACATTTACATAGTGTTATCTCCTTTGAGCCTCCCAACATTGTGAGGGAGTTGCAGGTATTATTATGCCTGCTTTACAGAAGAGGAAACTGAGACTTGGAGAAGGGAAATGACTTGCCTCTGAGCATACCACTACTAAGCTTTCAATGTCAATAATCTTCCTGATTCTAACTTAAGCACTATAGCCATGAAGACATAATGCCTCTAAAAAGAGGAAGAAAAGGAGGAAGAGGCTGTAATGAGGACCTAGAATAGGTGAAGAAGCAGAAGATGAGGAAGTAAGAAGGGGGAAAAAAAAGGAAAAGGAGGGGGCAGCTAGGTGGTGCAGTGGATCAAACACCAGCCCTGGAGTCAGGAGGACTGGAGTTCAAATCCAACCTCAGACACTTAATAATTGCCTAGCTGTGTGGCCTTGGGCAAGCCACTTAATGCCATTTGCTTTGCAAAAACCTTAAACAAAAAAGGAAAAGGAGGGGCAAAGTACAGGAGATGTGAAAGAAGGAAGAGGAAGGGGGAAAGAAGGAGGAGAAAAAGGAGGAAAGGGAAGGGGAGAAGGAAAGAGAAAACGTGAAGAAGTCTATAAGGAAATTTATTCTGATTCCCAGACAGCATTCTCAGAGATATGTATAACTGCTGCAGAAGAATTCTCTGAAGAAGAGAGGATCATAAACCAACTACACATATTTGGGGAATAATTAAAATATCCATGGGGAAAACAGAGTGGGAAACAGTTTAGGGAGCTTCAGGAAGCACCTGAGATTCTAGAGTAGAATTAACCAGGCATCACAGGCTATTCACTTTTAAATGGTTATTGTAAATGGATAAATTGATGACTGGATAGGGTAGTGGATAAAGCATTTAACTTGGCCAGTGTTTGAATTTCATCTCAAATACTTTCTAGTTTGTAGTCCTAGGAAAGAGACTTAATCTTTTTGTACTTCATTACCTTCTTTTGTAAAATGAAAAGATTGAATTTGATGATCAATATAGATGAGTGACCTTAAATGGCATGTCCTTGCATTCAACAACTTCTCTCCAACTGAAGAAGAATCATGAGTTCTTTGGAGAAACAGAGAACACAGGGGTAATGAGCAACTTCTTTCAGATATTATTCAAAGAAGAGGAAGTCTTGAGGATGGGAGGGATGAAGAGATGCTGGAAGCTTCAGCAAAATAGTCTTCATTTCTTCAAACCCATGTCTAAAAGAGACCCAGTTGTTAAAGAGCTGAATTTTTGCTTCAGAAGTGGGGAAAATGTCATGCCCTTCCTTGCTCCAGAAATTTCTCCTTGCTAGTGTCGTATTTTTATCTCTTCCCTGCAACTCTAGTCCCATAAACCTTAGCTCATTCCCACCCCCAAATGCTTTTTCAAATGGACATCCATAATTTACATAGCTCACCATCTCTGGAACAAGCCTAGTTACTCTACATCACAGCTCAATCTGATCCTCTGAAATTAATTTGTGAAGTTAATTTTTTTGTATACAAGCATTACTTTACATTTTTCCCTATTGAATTTCATTTTATATTAGATTGCAAACATCTCGATGGGATGTTTCATAGACTGCTGGGTCTAGAGTCAGAAAGATCTAAGTTCAAATCTGACCATGATTACATACTAGCCATGTGTCCCTGAACAAGTCCCTTAGCCTCCATATGCCTCTTTCCTCATATAAAATGAGGCTAATAATAGAACCTTCCTTTCAGGGTTGTTGTGAGGATCAAAAGAAATAATATTTGTAAAATATTTTCCTGGCACATAATAAATGTTCCCCCACCTCCCAATCCCTGGAAATTAGATTTAGTGTGACATTGCATATACTATTTCTATGCTAACGTTTGCCTCAGCTCTCCTCTCCTTCCTCCCAGATGAGGCAATGGTAACATCTAGTATCAGTAGTTGAGAGTTGAAGGAAAGAAACTGAGAGAAGGATACAATAGTAACCAGTCAGTTGTTATATAAATTTTTGCTGAATTTATATAGAAGAACTTTGGGACAAGACTGAACTGTTTATATCTATAAGGAGATTCCTGGAATGGAGTGGAAATAGTTTTAGCTAAGTTTATATATTGGCATGTCATCATCTATGAGTACTATGGTTAATGGCTAAGCTACCCATTTCTCTTAATATACTAAGGGCAGCTAGTTGTCATCCACTGGTTAGGTATTCACATATTAAATATTTTGTCTTTCCACAACCTACTAGCCTCTCTTTGCCTTCAAATGTTCCTATATTAGCATGCTTATCATGAGCATGCTAATAATAATTAGCATGAATAATATATAATAAAAATAAAAACATTATTTGCATTCAGCAGCAATACTTCTATTTCAACCCAAGAACAATCCTCCAGGTAGACAAAAAAACTTCATGCTAATATTTATTCCTACCCATTCCCTCACCTCTAAGCCTCTATCTCCCTGTCCAAAACTGAAGATTTGGTCACAAACGCCCTGATCTCAATAGAACTGAAGTTGGATACAGAGACTTACTCATGACCCATTGTCCATTCTGTACCCGAGAACTATGGCAACTGATTGTTTGCTCTTAGACAAGCAAACAGAGTGGCAAGATCCTAGCACTCAGAGTTGTATGGCTAAGTAGAAATAAATTCTCCTCTAGGATATCTACAATTACGCAAGATCCATCTCAAATGCAGAGATTTACTGAATACAGCAAGAGATGGATTATAGCACTGAAAGATATTAAAATAATTTTTCTATTATCTTTCTAGTATTCCTTTCAGAGACCATATCACAGGACTGTAAGATAGAGGGAAGTGGAGTTTTTCAAACAATTTTTCTCCATCCTTTATTGCTTTGGGAGAAATTATTCAATCCTCTCCATCTCTCCCAACCCCAGTGGCCAGAAAGAAGAGAGAATTCTGACTCTGGTGACAGTAGAGAGTGACTGGGATGAGAGACCTTAGCAAGAGTTCTCTAAGTTGGACTTTCCCAGTTTAGGTTGAATTTGGGGCCAGGCAAACTGTGCTTTCCAAGAACAGTGTAAAGAGGAACCCTAGAATTCAGGGTCAATCAGATAAAATGAGGAGATAGTTTGACATATGCTAGCATCCATCACACAAGTAGGAATGGGTTTCCATTGGGGAAATATCTATTAAGCCTGGAGTTCCCCAAGAGAAGAGCAGATATCCACTTCCTTTTCAGTTGCCTTCATTGTCTTCCTGCTTCTACCTATCTTTTAAAATGAAAGGAGGACAAAGGGGAAGTGGCGGGGTGGGGAAGGTTCTTTTACCCACTATGGTTACTGATGAAACTGCTGCCTCCTTAATAACTGTTACCTATCTAACTGGCATTTGGGATTTTCCTTTTTATGTATGTATCCCCTGTGAGCTATGTTCCTCACTTTCAATCAAACTTCAGAATTTATTTTTGGTTTTTGCAAGACAATGGGATTAAGTGACTTGCCCAAGGTCACACAATTAGGTAATTATTAAGGGTCTGAGGGCAGATTTGAACTCAGGTCCTCCTGACTCCAGAAATGGTGCTCTATTTTATTTCATCCTCAGAGGGTTGACTTATTTCTCACAGCTGGGGGGAAACCAGTGGGAATGTAACTTCTAACATTAGTTCATTAGTCCCCAATACCACCATCTATTAACAGCCATGCCAAGAGATATAATTGGCTTTAGCAAAGGCATTAAATAAGATGATTCAGAAAGAATAGGTACTATAAGTTTTTCCTCCAATAAACCTGGAGTCTACTTTCCTATGGAATCCATGCGAGAAGATTTAGATTTAGGGTACATCCTCTGAGAAGCAAACTTATAGGATGCATATGTGACAAAGGCAATTGACAACTTAAAATTGGAAATTGTTTTTCTCTTTATTCCCAGCCTCTCTTGGTTACAGATAGGTAGAGTTCCCTCACTTGCCAGAGAACTGTATGAAACTACATCCCCTCTTGGATGACTGTCTCTTTTTTTGAATATATATCTGAAATCTTAGACTCCCTATCTGTGTTACTATCTCATCTGTTCCTAACTGATTCATTAAGCTCTCCATGATAAATGAGGTAGACATGGAATAGAGATTATATTCATTATCCCCCTTCTACCACCACCATTGGTAATCTGTACTAGCAGTACTTGGCTTGCTATCTCCACTGTTCTCAAGCCAGAACTCTAAATACTAAAAATTAATCCAGAACTTAGCTATTTAAAAACCCCCAGAAGCTTGACTAGCTTGTTTTCTCTGTCAATTATGCTATTTCTTTCTTGACCCAAAAGGCATTTGTACCTCATAAAGGATTCAAGGTGTAGAAGGATCCTTAAAGTGAATTTAACACCCCATTAATACCTTATGATTACATTTCAGGTCTTCTGTGATTATATCAACTTATTTATTCAGGGGAAACATCTTCTATACACATGTAACATTGTTTTAAAACCAGATAGCTACTCAGCTGTGCTTGCTTCTTTTTTGAACACAAGTGGGGAGATTAAGAAGGAAGAGAAAAAAGTAAAATGGGAGGAGACAGAATTTATGAGGAGTTCTAAAATTGCAAGTTGAAACAACCAGGACCAATTAGCTTGGGGCCCAAGGGCCATATATTTTTAATAGAAATGAGAATTTATTTGTATGGGAAGAGGAGGAGAAAGAGTGAGAGAGACAGAAATACAGAGTCAGAGTCAGAGAGAGAGAGAGAGAGAGAGAGAGAGAGAGAGAGAGAGAGAATAATCTTCAAAACCAATACTCTACCCATGCAGGAGCTGGATACCCCAAAGGTGATGAAGAGAACCAAATAGCAATCATTCACATTTTTCCTTTCCTGTGAGTGACAGTTTAGAAGAATGACTGAAAAGACAGTCTCTCTTCTAGGAAGAAGAAAGTGAATGAATTTCTGGGAAAGAAAAGCCAAATATCCCTTCAGGGAGGAGGTAATGGATTCCCAGTAGTCCTTGTAGCAAAGAAGTCCCTCAGGTCTTGGGGTGTTGTTTGACACCTTGTCCTCTTCTGTTCACTCTCACTGCCATGTAGATTAGATCTACAACGTAACTCTATTGTAAAGGTCATTGTTGTTCATATCTGTCCCAGAGAGATTCAGAATATAGGGAGAGAGAGAGAGAGAGAGAGAGAGAGAGAGAGAGAGAGAGAGAGAGAGAGAGAGAGAGGATATATCACATTTGAACTTTTCAATAGTTTTTTTTTGTTGTTTAAATAGAACCAGATGAGAGAAACAGGTAAGGTCCAGTTCTGGAGTGGTAAATGAAATGAAGCCAGAACCAAGTCTGCCTATTGTCTAAACAACTGTCTAAAAATGCTACAGATGTTTGAGCTTAATATTCCCTTTGATCCATTCCATTTGTATAGAAGGCCTTTGGTAATGAGGGTTTTGGGAGGGGAGCACAGACAAGAAAGGAAAGCAGAATTGGCCGCAAATAAGGGGGGGGGGGCCTAATAGGCTAAGTCCTAATAACTAAATAAGTAATGAGATAAAACAAAGTGGCAGGGGCAGGGGAAAGATGGGTTCTCAGTCACCAAGACTCCCTATCTCCAGACTTTCTGTTTGATCAGCTCTCTCCAATATCTGGGCAGTCACCATACCTGGCTACTGAGGGCCCTGACTGATGCTCCATAGTGGCCCATATGTTGCTTTGACAAATCCACAAAGGACTGGATGATGTAATAGGACAACTGAGGGCAATAAGAAATTAAGGTAAGTAGAATAAAATAAAGCAGCAAGAGAAAGGATTATGAATTGATTACATTCAGGCTAAAATAAAATATGCTAATTCCTAGACTGTGGCACATTGGGAATTATTGTTCCTAGGAGCCTAATTTCCTCCTAGAAACTGTTTTTGGTTGAAGACTTGAAGGCTTTCCCCTTTCACATCAAGATAGACTAAATTCCCACTCTTAAATTTTGGGGGCCTTCTGAGAAGATAACGGGGTTTTTCTGTCTGAGTTTACAAAATTTTTTAGTTCTAAATCATTTTGGAATAATTGACTACAAACTTGGTAGTTGCTTCTCCTGACCCTCCTTCTGAGATAACAGTCCTAGAAAATCCTGCCTTTACTGTAAATCATTCTTTGGGTCTCGTTTGTTTTTCTCTGAAGCACTCACTCGATTATTACTAAAATGGGAGATCTAACAGGATCATAGACTTAGAATTGAAAGGGACCTCAGAAACCATATGGTAAAGGAGTTAACAAACTGTGACTCAAAGGCCAAATCCCACTGTATTGGTACAGTTGTTGAGCTGAAAATGAAATGGTGTTTACATTTTTTTGTTTTATTATATTTCAAAATGGACCAACTTTCAAAATTCGATAGATGAGAAAACTGTGGCCAGAGTGGTTGAATACCTCACCTAAGGTCACATAAGTCATAAATGGAAACACAAAGATTCAAATTTAGTCCTTGTGACTGCATCTTTCAGGGAAGATCAATTTGCTTGCTTCCTAAGTTTCCTAACACATTAGGTGACTATATATATAGTATAGTAAACATAAATAAACATAAACATACATACAGAGTGTGCCAGAAGTTCCCAGACATATTCTAATGTCTTATAAATTTTGTATTTTATACAACAAAGTTTAGTTGTTAAATTTTAAGTTTTAGTTTCCTAGTGTTGTGAATAAAAATGGTATTTTAAGTTCAATAAATGTGTATCTTTAAAATGTATTTATAAAATTCTATAAATGAGTTCTCTAACAAAATGTGTTATGCACACTGGTGATGTCTACAATATACTAAGCTCTGTAGGAGACACAAACAGGACATGTCAGAGGAATGAAAAGTAATCGGGGTAACAAGGTTCTGTCTATGTGAGATTCTCGAGTAAATATTAATGACTTGGATAGACTCAGAGTGCAGACTAAGACCTTTTTTGATGGAGGGGACATCGCCAATGTAGGGACTTATTTTGTTTTATTATACATGCTTATAAGAGGACTTTTACTTTCTTGTTTTCTTAGTTGGGGGTCCAGGAGAGGAAAAGAAGTTAGATCTGCATAAAAAGAAGATACAATTTAATTTTCAAAAAGTTAATGACCTTCATACTTCTTGGCTCCACTGGAAGGCCAAATCTTCAGAAGGCAGTTGGCAACTTCTCTCTTCAATGTTCTAACATTGGGTAACCCTGAGTATCTGGGATTTCTAACTCATTCGAGGGATCCTGGCTGCTGTGTTCCTCCCCAAATTGACTAATCAATTGATCACAGTTAGCTTTACAAAGGGTTATTTATTGAAAAGGTATAGGAGAGATCTTTTTTAAATCCTAGTAAATCCAGGAGGTACTTCCCCTTCCATATATTTTCAATTCCTTGAGAGACTTAATTCAAACTTAAAGTATAAAATAACTAAAGAACAATGTGGGGAAACATAGGTACCCAAGATTAACCTCTTAACTCCTTTGTGGAGTCTATCAGTCAATAAACAATTATTGCATACGTATTGTATGCCAAACACTATGCTGAGTACTAGAAAGACAAGCAAAAACAAAAAAGGTAGGTTCTCCCATGATGGCAAAAGAAATCTACAGAATCAAAAGAGGAGTCTAGAGAGGAATGAAGGAGGAAATATAACCGACCTAGGCCCTTTAGAAAGAACCAAATATTCAGAGGATGAGGTCACAGGAATGGAGTGAAAAGGCTGCTATGGCATGATGAAGATCATCTGGAAAGTCAGAGCTTGGTGATGAATGAAGGAAGAAAACTCACAAAGTTCACTTTTGGGAAGGATATTTGGTCATGGGAGAATCATTCTCCTTGTTCACTCTCTGGTTTCTTGCAGGATAAGATGGTTAGACTGATGTCTAACACCAACCCCTTGAGACTAACTCCTCAGTGACTTATTTCCCAATGCTACTGGTTGTTGTGGTCTCTGCTACCAAATCTAGTTGCCAAACAGTCTTCTGATGGGTTTTCTGATCCCTCCAAGCTCACAAGGTGGAAATCTTCAAATATTCACTCACCTACAATCAGGAAAAAAGAAACTTAAGAGACACAAGGAACAGAGGTGCCATGAAGCCATGGCTGGTTGAGAGATAGGGACTGGTGCCTTTTCTACCAACTGGTGCCTCATAGCAATCCTCTGTACTCCAAAGTTGCCTAAGAAGAGATCAAGAGATTGTTAATTTATTTTTCTTTCACAATATGACCAATATGTAAATATGTTTAACATAGTTGCGCATGTATAAGCTATATCATATTACTTACTGTCAAGGGGAGGGAGGAGGGAAGGAAAAGAGAGAGAGAAAAATGTGGAACTCAAAGTCTTACAAAAATGAAAGTTGATAGGGGTGGCTAGGTGGCGCAGTGGATAAAGCACCAGCCCTGGACTCAGGAATACATGGGTTCAAATCCAGTCTCAGACATTTAATAATTACCTAGCCGTGTGGCCTTAGGCAAGCCACTTAACCCCATTTGCCTTACCAAAAAAAAATGAAAGTTGAAAACTATCTTTCCTTGTAATTGGAAAAATAAAATAATGACCAAAAAAAGGAAACTGTCAACTTGTACCTTTTGATGTATATCTAGTTACATTTCCATCATCATCCTATCTCTGAAACCAATTAGAAAACTCATCATATAGCACCAGCTCCTTAGTTACTCATACCTAGAAGAAGGTTCACTAATCTCCATGGTGGCAGCAGACAAGGCACATTACACATGCTCTCAGGACTAAAACCCTCACCAATTAGTTGTATTAAGGTGGTTGATTTTTAGATTTTAGATTTTTAGATTTTTTTTTCAAGGCAATGGGGTTAAGTGGCTTGCCCAAGGCCACACGGCTAGGCAATTAAGTGTCTGAGGTCGGATTTGAACCCAGGTACTCCTGACTCCAAGGCCGGTGCTCTATTCACTGCGCCACCTAGCCACCCCCCTAGGTGGTTGAGTGTATATCAAGTGTCTTAAATCAAATCCACTAAGGTTGCCCCTTTCACATCATTTGGCCCTAAAAGAATAGTAAATGATATTAAGGATATGGGATCTGTGAAGTCCTGGTTGCATTCCATTTCACCTAGGAAAGTATTTTTATAATACCATTATCCCATAGGAGAGTCCTGTTTTCACTGTCCCCTCTTCCAACCACATACAACTTTCAGTCAGCATTCAGGTGATCCAAGTTAACAGAGAGCATGTTTTCAGTTCAGAGAGAGAAACATAAAGTGAAATATTCCTGAAATTTCACATTGATTCAAGCAAACTATGATAACTGACCTTGTCATGGAATACTGGTGATATCAAATACCACAGTCATGCCCAAGAAACCAAATGGAGCTGTACTATTTCCCTCAGGTATCCCTTTCCTTGGAAAAGAATCAGAGTGGTCTTTGGATGTTATTTCTGCTTCCTATATTCTATTGAATACAAAAGTCTCCACTAAGGATGACTTATCAGGAAGTGGGGAACACTTGGTTATCTGAAAGCTTATGCCATCAGAACACCAACTCTGGTATGCCTCACAAAACTGAAATCTCCAAGTGGGGCTCTAATGATGAATTAGATCAGAGAAGAACAGCATTTGAGAGGATCTCTAAGCTCATCTATTCCAACCATCCTGAACAGAAACCCTGTTATACCATCCCTGACAAGGTGTCATTCAAACTCTTTTTGAAAAGTTCCAGTATTGGTAAGTTGATCACTTCTGGGGACATTCTACTTTGGGACAAATATAACTGGAAGAAGTTTGTCCAAATATCAAGTGAGAGATCTGTCATTTTCCACCTTCCATCTATAGGGTTCCTAGTAGTGCCTCCTATGGTCAAGCAAAGTAAATCTAATTCATCTTAATAGGACAATCCTTCAGGTATTGATTGTTATTCACATGCTCTCTCATGTAATATTGCCAAATAAAATATTGTGCAATCTAATATCGCGACCTCTCCCCATATAGAGTCTAGATATCTTTGGAGTAAAGCATAGTTTCTAGTCCCTTCTCCATACTTGTTGATGCCCTCTGAATGACTTCCAGCTGGGCAATGTAATTCCTTAATGATGTTGCTTCAAATTTAACATAATACTCCATATACAGACTAGCCAGGGTTGAATGCCCATCACCTCTCTGATCTGGACATTATACTTCTCTCAATGCAACCCAAGATGGGGGGGGGGAGGGAAGGATGCCAATGTCATAAAGTTTATTTGTATTGAACTGGAAAAATACCCTCTTCTGGGGCAGCTAGGTGGCACAGTGGATAAAGCACCCACCCTGGAGTCAGGAGTACCTGGGTTCAAATCCAGTCTCAGACACTTAATAATTACCTAGCTGTGTGGCCTTGGGCAAGCCACTTAACCCCATTTGCCTTGCAAAAAAAAAAAAACCTTAAAAAAAATACCCTCTTTTTAAAATATGAGCCCTTATCTACTCATCCCACATCTGTTCAAAAGATTTCTCAAGTCCAAGGAATACCATGATGTAAAGAAAAATGTGTTGAATTTGGCAATAGAGAATTTGGGTTCAAATTCCAGTTCTGCTGCTCTCTGGTTTCAATGAACCTCTCCCTGTTATAAGCAATCAATCAATCAACACATCAACAATCATTTATTAAGTGCCTACAGTGGATGGAGCATTGAGCTAAGCACTAGGGATACAAAGACAAAATTGTAACAATCCCTGCCCTCAAGGAGCTTACATTCTGTTGGAGGAAATCACATGTAGACATATAAGTATATAAAGCATATACAGATAAATAGATGAGGAAAACTTCCCACAGCTAGGGAATTTGGATTAGGAAAATGTCTCCCAAGAAGGTGGCACTTATTTTGAATCCTGAAGAAATCAGTGATTCCAAGAGGTGAGCAAGCAAAGAATTCTCTCCAGTTATGGGGATACTAAGGTATGGAGATGGAAGATAGAATATTATATCTGAGGAATAGAAAGTAGGGAAGTATTGACTGGATCATCAAAAGTATGGAAGGAAAGTGGAAAGATAGAAAGTGGCCGGGTAGTGAAGAGCTTTAAAAGTCAAACAAAGGAGTTTTTTATTTGAACTAAGAGGTAATAGGGGACCACTAGAGTTTACAAAGCCAGGGAAAACAGGGTGATACCTGTGTAATACATGATTAACTCTGTGTACATTAGGAAAATCACTTTCATGTGTCTCTTGAAAGTGAGGAAATTTTTTGAGTCAGGGAAATGAAATATATTGGAAGCCTTTTGTCATAGACCAGGCAATAAGGGTTTTAACTAGAATGGGGGCTCTTTGAGAGGCAGAAAAGGGAAGTATGTAAGAGGTGGTGCAGAAATCAAAAAGACCAAATTTGGGAAAGGGATATATGGAGTACTTGAGATTGAGAAGTCAGGGATGATTCCAAGGTTTCAAACCTAGGTGACTTGAAGGATTGTGATGCCCTCAACAATAGTCAGGATATTTGGGAAAGACATGGGTTTTAGGGAAGGAAGAAGAGCTCTGTAATAAACCTGTTGAGTTTTAGATGGCTGAAGGACATCTAGTTCAGAATAGCTGATAGGCATTTTCATGAATAGAGGGAGCTGAGGAGTAGACTCTGATCATTCCATTATATTTTGTCCAGTAGGAAGTTAGGTTTAATGTAGGTGTGGCTTCCTTTAAAGATGGGTATCTTGGCTTCAAATAGCTTTCAGCAACCTTAGGTACAAATGGGAAGGGTAAGTTTTGCCAGAATATTCTGGCAGGTAGAGGTAGAAAATAGAATTATTACAATAGTAATATTACAATAGATGTGATTATAAAGCACTCAATTATTTAATGACCCTTCCAATCCTTTCTTTATCTCCTCCTCCCTCCAGCAATAATGAGCACAAACATGTATGCAATATCTCCTAGGACACTGAACTTACTACCTGTAAATCTCAGGTTACTTCCCTACTTCTTCCTCTCCAGCAAGCTCACCTGAGTCAACCCTACCCTCAGTCTATGTGTACTCTTAGGAGATGAGAAAAAAACTCACTTTCTGGTCTAGTCTGAGCAGGTAAATCTGAATGAGGAAAACAAAAGCAGATCTTAGAAGGCATTCCAAAGCAAAGAAAGATTTGTTATACCTTTGGATCTAAGTTATGTCTTTGCTATCCACCATTTAAAATTACATATGGAATCATGTTCACCTAATTGTTTATACTACCTTTGGTAGGTTACTTCCATTTTCTGGGCCTCAGTTTCCTCATCTGTAATACATGAGATGATTTCTGAAGGCCTTCCTACTTCTAATATCCTATCTGCATATTATCAGGAGTTATCTATGCCTTTGAAT